>NW_027457651.1:2302500-2425000 GCF_050624435.1 Tenrec ecaudatus
TCATTACCTCCAGGCCCCGCCCCTTCCCACAGAGACCACCCCACCCCCTCCCCAGGTGATAGTTTCCTGCTGAACCCATTTCCTCTGAGTGAGAAGGATCCAAGAGTGCGGCCCAAGAGCTTCTGTGGGTGAGTTTCTGTGTTTCTGTGCTGATCCCTGGCGCGGAATCCCCTGCAGGCCTGGAGTCCCAGCTGTGTCCGGGTTCCCGTGGACGTTACACTTCCCGCACCCCATACAACAGTGTTCCAGGTCGCCGCGACCCCCTGGGACATTTCCAGTTAAATCCTTATTGAATTGGTTGCAGGCCTTTGCCTTCAGGTGCGGGAATACTCTGGCCGCTTTTCCTGCTCAGAGCTCCTCCGTCCAGAAAGGCGCGATTGCGTGTTTTTTTTTTTTTTTGGGGGGGGGGGTTTGCCTGGGGCCTGTCCCTTCGTGTCAGGTCACGGGCATGAGAGCATGGGGACCCCAGAGTGGCCTTTACTGAAAGGAGAGGCAGCCTTTCAGTCATCAGGCCACCCCACTGATGACCGAGGTCTGTATTAGAGCTTAACTTCTCAGCACCCTGCTTTGCAAAGGGGTACCAGAGCAGTGACAGCCCCAAATCCCCGCACAGATCTGGTCCTTGCATAGATTGCAGAGCCCCACATGGAGTGAGCCTCTATTGAGTGGTTTCTGCCCAGGAACCAAGGTAGTAGGTAATCTGGCCCTCAGGCTTTGCAGGGTGGCTTTGCTTCACCTCTGCAGGCAGCCCATGGAGAAGCAGTTTCTCTGGGAGGTTTGCCTGAGTGTGTGTCCTTGATGGAGGTCACCAAACTGGAGACAGTCCAGGGGACTCCTAGTCAGGAGCCACTTGCTTTTAGCCTGTCCCTGACTGCATTGGTCAGGAGGCCCTGGACCCATTTTGTAAGCCTGCTGTCTAAGGATGGAATGTCTGCCATTGAGATGCATGCTTTTGTGAGTTTCCTTTGCCCCGCCCCTCCCCCACACCCTCTTTGGCTCACATCTCAGTTGTGAACCTTGGAAGCCATTTCCACCTCCTGTTGGTGGCTTCCTTCATTCAGATGATGTGTTTGTGCCCTTGTGCTGTCTTTGTCTCATAAGATTTAATAGATGTTCTCTTTAAACTATATTTAAAACGCGGTCTCCTTTTTACTCTACTGCATGTTCTTAACCATTTCTGCCCATCAAAAACTAGCTTGTGCTCTGATTTGGACTACAAAAGGAACTCCAATCTCAAATATAATTTACGGAGAACATTTATTAATTATTAAAAGAGACAAAGAGAATACAAAGACGCGGACCCATCACCGGATGGAGATCATAGTGCAGTTCAGGGAAACAGTCAAGTCGGGAATCGAATGAAATAAGATTGCAACAGAGGAAACGGTCACACGTTTCTGATTGGTGGAGCATCAGTACAGCATGTTATAAATGGGACTACAGAAGCAGGGGCAGGACTGTAACTGAGCCACCTTCATTGCCAGATAGAGCATTTTACAAGATTGTTCCAAGTCCTTCTAACCCAGGCAGTCAGGGCTCAACTGCTAAGGCATGGCTCCTGACTATAGGACCCTCTGCATTACCTGGAGATCAGTGAATGGTATTCACCTTCCCAGTTCCTCTGTCCCTGGGCCAATTTAATCTATTTCCTTGCTTGATGATCAGAAAGAATTCAATGGAGGCTTAATCTACAGCCATCTATCCTATAGCGCTTTACTCACTGGAGTGCTAAGACTTTAATCTCTAATACAGCTCCTTAGATTTGTGTCTGCGGATGCTGGACTTTTCCACTTGGAGTGTGAAGAGCCCCAGGGGGGGGGGTGTTTCCCCTATAAGCCTCATCTCAGAGATTGGTTGCATTGATGGCTCATCTCTCTTTAAACTGCCACTTTCCCCCCTGCCGCCCACCCTCTTATGATCCTTCTTGGCTCTTAGAGCTTGCTGGCCCAGATTTAATATCCACTCATATTTTTAATAGGGAGTTTTGGTTTCCTTTTACATCCTTTTGATTTGCAGGACCCAGCAATTATTTTACTTACTTATTTTCAAGTCATTTTATGTATTAATGTGGAGAAATAATAGGTCTTCCCCTGTAGTGTTTCAGTTTTGAAAATCCACAGGGCAGTTCTACTCTGTTCTCGGGGGTCACTGTGAGTCAGAATTGATGTAAGTTAGTGGCACATGTGGTCAAGGTCAGCACTTTTTGGTAATTTCAGTTATTTTATTTTCACAGTGACATAGATTGAAATCCATCATTTATCCTACTGGATACAGAAAGCGTTTGAAATATCCTGATGTTTATTAATTAACCAGATGAATTTAGCTTCTATATTTTCCAGCTTATGCTTGAGTTGGTCCCCATCCTCCCCAACCCCCTCTCCCCACATGATTTATTTTGAAATCATTAATAGTGGACATACATCCACATCCTAATGGCTGCATACTGTGACTGAACGACCCTAAGTCTCATTTGCTAACCTGCTGACACTCGCCTCTATATTTCCATTGCTTAAGCTTGCTATTTCTGCATTGGTCCCCGGACCCACCAGATTCAAAATGTTAGTGGGCTGCTGCCCATGCCCATGTTGGATATCAGCAGGAAGTTCCCTAGCTGCTCCACCCCCCTTAGTCAGCGTGTACAGTTGTGATCGGAGGAGAAAAGTATTCCCGCCCGTTCGTGGTTTCTTGCTGTATAAACCAGAGTTCAACAAGTAGTGCGCTTGGGGCCCGATGGATTGAGCGCCAGCTGTTTCCTGGCGGCCAGCTCCAGTGAAGCTTTGCATTTGATCCTTTTCCCTGTGGCCCTGATTAATCTTTTGATTTACTTTTTTTCATATGTTAGCTCTTCAATTTGTTTGCATTTGCTGTTCAAGAACTGAGTCCTACTAATAGCTCCTCCTTTTAAAATTTGTGTCATGATTATTTCTAATAGAAGGCAACCTCCAGATATATAACTGTTATATATAGTAAGATAGCATGTTATTTAAAATAAGATACCATTTTCTCTGTGCCCCACTGCATGGTAATGCTTGAATGTTCTAGCCTTTTATCCACGCGTTCTTGATAAGAGGCTTGTTTTGTCCACTGCGCTACAGTGGATTCTGTGAGTGATGTCACAGCACCTTCCACTCCTCCTTGGGGTTTCTAGGCTATAATCGTGCGTTACCAGATGGCCACTTCATGGAGCTGCCAGTCCTTTAACCACTGGAGCAGTGGGGCTTCTTCACGTACTAATTTAGATGGGCCACACTGACATGTTATTCATTGCAGACATGGTGATTCTTAATGGGAATTATATTTGTTTTTGATTTAGTCATAATTTCAATGTAATATCCATGTGTGTACATAGACAAGAATATGTGATCATGTTCAATTTCCCCTTTGGTTAGGTGTCATGGAGTTAGTTCCATCTCATGGCTATGTCATGTGTTATAGAGCAGAACTGTTCCATAGTTTTTCTAGAGCATCATGTTTGTGGAAGCAGATCTCCTGTTCTTCCACAGTAATGCGGGCTGTTTACCCCCATCAAGTCTCAGGGGAACAGTCTAGTGCAAGCTGTTTGTGCCACCTAGAAACTTTGTCCCACCCCCCAAAACAAACTCACTGCCACACAGTCAATTCTGACTCATAGTGTTCCTCCATAGGTATCTGATAACAAAATCTATACAGAAGCAACCAGCCTCATTTTCCTTTTGCAGATGTGCTGGTGAGGTTGAACTGCCAGCCTGCAGAGTAGCAAATGATACCAGAATTCATTTTTCCCCCAAAGGAATGAACCAAATCAAGCATCTGCCATCAAACCCACACCAACTCCTGGAGACTCCATGTGAGTCAGAGTGTAGGGATGTTGCCGAGGGGTTTCAGTGACTGGTTTCTCAAGTGCATCACCCAGGCTTTCTTCCCTGGAGACTGAGTAGACACAAACTTCCAGCCTTTCCATGAACACCTATCCATGGTAACCATTATCATGCTCAGGGACATAAAAAACTAAGCAAGACACACATGTGTGTATGTACACACATGCCAGAACCTATGAAACCTGGCAATCTATCAAAGAAGGAAAATTCAAAACTACAAGGAGATTGAGTTTCTAACTATAACATGAAAAACCACACAGTTGAATTTGTAAAATTTGCAGGACCCAGAAAAATAAAGTCATTCTGTAAATTTTCAGCTCTCAAGTTTTTATGTGTATCGTACATATGTACGGTAACCTAACTGGTCTCTTTACCATAGATAGAGAATAAAATTAATATCAGCTTTAATAGATCTTTAAGAGAGATGCTATATGTAAATAGCTTAGTATTCTTTCTGAATTATCATGGAAGATGAACAGGGATCCTAAATACTTTTAAGATGTACAATATTTGAGGAATTAAAAAAGATTTATGACATTATTCTATTTAGCATAATTTTGCACTGTTTAGCATAATCTATTAGGAAAAGATATGCAGTAGCTTCCAAATGGAAAAATTCCATTATTTTTATTCCATTTTCCCATGGCCTTTTTCAAAAACCCCTTGTGCATTCATGGCATGAAGGATTGGCTACCAATGAGCTCCTTGTATCTCAATTAAGTAATACTTGTTAAATATCAATCATTTTGCCTACCATTGGGTTCCATATGGTGACCGTATGTGGTTTCAGAGTAAAACTATGCTCCGTAAGATTTTCATTGGCTAACTTCAGAAGTTGTTGATTTCTTCTAAGGTTGCCTTCAGTCTCTAATCATTTGTTTGGTAGCTGAGCACTCTGTTGCTCACACTACTCAGGGACTCCATTTAGGGACCTGAATCTTGAAGTGTGAGTGCTTACAGGCAGAGCCCTGTGTAGCCTGATGTGTCAGGAATTAGCTTCCCTTACAAATTGGTGGGCCTTTCTGGAGCTGCTTTTCTTTTTCTGTAGGTCTTTCATGAGTTCCTGTAATGATACTTTATTGTATGTGGGACACGTGAACAAAGGAGTCCTTTTGTCCAGTGGGTTAAATATTGGGCTGCTGACTGCAAGGGCAGCTGTGCACACTCACCAGAAATGTGCAGAGAAGATGAGTCTGCCTGCTCCACTAAAGATGTGCAGGCGTGGGAGTCCTACAGGGAGTTCTGCTCTGTGATAGCTCTGCTGTGAGTTGGACCAGATGTGGTGGCAGGGAGTTATGTGCGGACAATGCCAACCCTTGTTCTTGACCCCTTATTAGCTATTTGAGGCTAAATGCAATTTGATTCACATTTTTTGTGGACTCTTGTGAAGTGCAAAAAATAAAATATTTTTTGTTGACAGTTTTGGGAACTGATATATTAGTGGAGGAGAGTTTTTTGGAACATGCTATTTTTTTAAATCATTTACGTTGGGCTCAGACAACTCTTATCACTATCCATACATCCATCCACTGTGTCCAATGTCTCCCTTCACCCACTTTTCTGTTGTTCATCCCCCATTTGTCTTTAGTGATCTTATAGGGAAAGTGAGCACACAATGGTATGAAATTTTGGAACATGCTACTTTTTTATTGATTTCAATCTTTTTGCATTTCTTCATTGAAATCCCAACGACACACCTTTCTGACTTCCTTTATCCTTATAAAAATGTATTTGTTCAACCTGGGCTTTGACTATCCTTAAAACATAGCAAGTACATTTCTTCCTAATACCCTGTGGTCTGGTATTTTCTCCTCTAGGAACAAACTCTTTTGGACTACCCATTAGTTAATCCCATCACATCCTTCAAATCACTGTTTTCAATGAATGCAATTGATTAGACTACTAAGGGCAGATAAGGAAAACCACTTGTAAACAAAAGGGCCCCATAGGCAGGTACACAGAATGATTTCACAATGAAATCAGCTGAGAGAGTACCTGTTTTCACCGCCCCTCTGTATTGAGGACAGATGTTTGCTCTGGGTCCTAACTAGAGTAATTAATTAGAGGCATTTAAAAGGATGCTTTTCTTGTTGTTAGTTACCATCTAGTTTTCTCCAATTTATTACAACACTGTGCACCCATGGTGATGTAGTGTGCTATGCGTTGGGTTGGTACCCACATGTTCAGCCATTCAAAACCGCTCACTGGTCCACAGTAGAAGATGAGGCTTTCTACTCCCTTAAAGAGTTGCAGTTTCAGAAACGCACAGGCCCTGTTCTACTCTGCTCTGTGGGGTTGCTTTGAGTCAGAATTGACTCAATGACAGTAATTTTTTAAAAAAATGTACACCAGAAAGAAAAACATGCCCTGTGACCTCCGTACTCTGACTTCAACATGGTCAGCTTTTATCTCTGAGACTGGAATGGTGACTTTGAGCTCTTCACATATTGGTCATAAACCTGAACGTCCTCATTTGCATTTCTTTTAACTATTGCCTCTTTTGTTTTACTTTCTTGCTGGTGCTTCTTCATGCTCCACTTATTTTCCAGTGTGGGAAGTTCCATGAATGCTTATTGCTAACGAGCTTTTCATTTAGTGGCTGACCATGGAGCTTCCCTCTCCGGCCCCTGAAGACATAGGTGCTCTTTGACTCCTTAGCCTGTATGTTTGAGAAACGGAAATCGAACTGAGCATTTGCAAATTCATCACAGAACCTTCCCATGTTGTTAGAATTTCCTTATCATGCCAGGGTTCTCTGGCTAGTGTTTCCTAAAGTGATCATTTTATTTCTCCCTACACTAGCTCACGAAATGTAAATATGTATGTGTTAATGCTTAGGCTCCACCTCTGTTGCATTTCTCATACGAGTTATTATCATTTGGCCTTGTGCTTTTGTTCTTGTTATTTACTGTGGAGTGTTTTCAACTCATAGCCACCTCATGTGTCCAGGGTTGAACTGTTGGTTTTGGAATGGTGTGCCCTCTCAGAACACATTGGTCTGGTTTTGTTCTGATTTGCTCAATGGTTTTTTATTTGCTCAATCAATCTAATAATTTCTTATATGCAAGAGCCAGTTGTACGGCCCTGAGGTAAGCAGTATTGTCTGAGGGTCCTGGCTTTTCCAGGACAATGCGTTCCAGTTATCTGAATTGAATAGATTGTTTTCTTCGTCTCCTCTTTGTACTACACAGAAGATCCAGATCATCTCTGTAACTGATGACTGACAGAATAAAAAGCTCTGGGCATATGAACAGAAATGTAATTGCCAGGCATTTAGTTGTACACACATGGACCTGCATGCTGACCTGGTTCAACAAGTTTTCATTTGAGCAATACTGAAATTGTGAGTAATGTTGGTGACTTCAGCTCTATCCCATTGGGAGCAACATCTGCTTAAAAGTGAGTGACAAGAGGACTAAATGAGCCAATGTGGCCAAATCTTTTTGGAAATTGCCTCAGAATCGTGGTTGCTGAATAAATGCAGTGTTTTATCATGAACATGTTGTGTGAAAGAGGCCCTAGTGGTTCACTGGTTTAATCGATGCCGCTGGCCAGACCCTCTGTGGCTCCAGCATTCCAGGCCCATCAAGGGAGGCCAAGGAGGCTGCGTGGGCCCGTGAAGATTTACAGACTTGGAAACACTAGCGAGCAGTTCCACTCCCTGTTTTATGGTCAAAATGAGTTAAAATGTACTTGGCCGCAGTCCATTTGGTTTTGGTTCATCATGAAGGAATGGGAAGGCTTTAAAACCCGGCACCCGATGCACTGCTGTGGATGAGATTTTGAAAGGCTTATTGGATCGACACTAGGTTACACTGTTGTAGCAGAATTGTGGAGTGACCGTGACAGCTCATGCAACTTTATGCCATAGCTAGTTGGCCATGCTGTGAAATCTTAGCATAAAGTGCAACCTTTTCTATGTTGTTGTTAGGTGGCTTCGTGTCCATTCCAGCCCCTAAAGCCCTCTATGTAACAGCGTGACACACTGCCCTGTCCTGCACCATCCTCACATGTTCCCACGTTGGAGCCATTGCGACAGCCCCTGTGTCGATCCATGTTGGCGAAGGCCTTTCTCTTCTTTGCCTCTCTCTCCCTCACCAAGCATCATGTCCTTCTCCAGGGACTGGTCCCTCCTGAAAAGATGCGGGAACAAAAGTATGACAAGTCATGGAGGCCAGTCCCACAGCTGAGAGAATGCTAGTGGTCATCATGTTCAGCTAGTCGGCCTTCCATGATCTGCAAATGTGAAAAAAATCTTTAAAAATCTAAAATGTGAAAAACATCTCAAAGCCTGGTATGTAAGTCCTAGTATCCTAACAGTTTAACATTGAAATGCACTGAAGTTCAGTCAACTTATAAGAAAATTGGAACCTAAGTACATTTTCCCAATCAGCAAAAAGGACATGCTATTATGATACCGAATATATTGTGCTCTTTTGTCAGTATATCCTATGAGCTTAGTGTGCATTGATGTGCGTATCCAGTATTTTTTGAGGGGAGCAGTCCATAATAATTACATGACAGTAGCTTTGTCTCAGTGGGAAAATTTTCAAGATATCTGCATATATTCTTTTTTTTAATCATTATATTACAACTCATCACAATCCATACATCAATTGTGTAAAGCACATTTGCACATTCATTTCCATTATCAATCTCAAAGCATTTGCACTTCACTTAAGCCCCTGGCATCAGCTCCTCATTTTTGCCCCTCCCTCCCCACTACCCCCTCCCTTATGAACCCTTGATAACTTATAAATTATTATTTTGTCATATCTTATACTGTCCAAAATGTCCCTTCACCCACTTTTCTGTTGTCAATCCCCCAGGGAGGAGGTTATATGTAGATCCTTGTAATCAGTTCGCTCTTTCCACCCCACCCTCCCTCCATCCTCCTGGTATCGCCACTCTCACCACTGGACCTGAATGGATCATCCACCTTGGATTCCTTGTTTCCATGTTCCTATCTGTACCAGTGTACAGAGGGTATCTATATTCTATTGTTACCTTTCATTCTTGCCCGGTTTCCCTTTTCAATAGCTTGTCCTATCTCATTGAAAATACAAAATACACAAGCGTGCAACTGCAGAGTGACTGGAAAGTAGGCGAGTAACATAGACACTCTATAGAAAATTTCATAATTCCCCAAATAATCATCTCTATCACCAGGTAATACGTCAGCTCTTGATCACGTAGAATTCTCCAAGAAGATACCATGACTCCAGGGCTTTGGGTCCCTACTTTGTTAGTTCATACCAGCAGCTCTCCAATGGCTAAGGAGGGGCGACAGGGAGAAGCACAGATTCTGCAGTGTTTCCTAGTTGTCATCTTCCTTTCACCCTGTGCTTCCTGTTCTGATAAATAGTTTAATTTCAATCCTCCCTCCAATGGAAGAGAGGATATGAATTTGGAATCGAGGCTTTTATTTTTGATCATTCATCTGATTTATGTGTTCTGACTGTTCTCTATTCTGAAACAGCTAGATAGAAATAAGGCTGCAGTTGGTCACAGACAAACTGTACAGAGATAAACTCATTATGCTAGAAGCATGCAGTCCTTGGGATAACATGTAATTAGTGAGGGAGTGTGTCTAGTGCAGTGTTTCTCAACCTTCCTAATGCTGCAACCCTTTAATACAGTTCCTCATGTGTGCTCACCCCCCAACCAAAAAATTATTTTCATTACTGTAATTTTGCTACTGTTATGAACGGGAGAACCCTTTGAGAGGGTTGTTCAACCCCCAAAGGAGTTGCAACCCACAGGTTCAGAACAGCTGATCTAGTGGGTGAAGTGGGTTAGCTAAACCCTGATGGAAATCCTTAGAGCAAGACCCCTGTGTCTAATGCCCATGTGAAGTCTCTGTTTCCCCAGGACTGTCTTCTTCATCCTTTCACATAGTGGAATGCATGGTACCTTGCCAAGCCAGAATATACGGGATGTTTTAGGACACTGTGGCTGTTGAGGAGGTGGCTCTGAATTTCTCCGAGGAAGAATGGGCATTGCTGGACCTTTCTGAGAGGGAACTATAGAGACACGGAATGATGGAAACTTTTAGAAACCTGGCCTCAGTAGGTATGAATATTTTCATTAAAAACGGAAAGATGTGTGCGTGCGTGTGTATATGTATATTTGTGTATGTTTCATACTCAGTGATGCTATTGCAGTATGTGAGCTGAGTAATGGGAATACTTTGTTATATAAACAAGTGTAGTACTTTCCTCTCAGGAGCATGATGTCATGTTTCCCCATGCATATAAGGCTCTGAGTGTTATACTGATTTCTTATAGCAAGTGTGACTATGAGTCTACCAAGTTTCCTTACGTGTTATAAATGTGAGTGTTGACCTTTGGTGCAGAGAGGCTATGTGTGCATTGTGCCTTGTAAGAGCTCTGTGTTTTTTCAAGGTTAACATGATAGCTTTATCTATTTATTATCTATTTATCCATTGTGTGTCAAGCACAGTTGTACATGTGTTACCTCATCATCCTCAAAACATTTGCTTTCTACTTGAGCCCTTGGTATCAGCTCCTCAATTTCCCCCCTCCCTGCTCACTGCCTCTCCATCATGAACCCTTGATAATTTATAAATTATTATTTTTTCATCCTTACACTGTCCGATGTCTCCCTTCACCCACTTTTCTGTTGTCCATCCCCCAGGGAGGGGGTTTTATGTAGATCCTTGTAATGGGTCCCCCCTTTCTGCCCCACCTTCCTTTCACCCTCATGATAGCACCACTCTCACCACTGGTCCTGAAGGCATCTTCTGTCCCAGATTCCCTATGTTTCAGGTTCCTATCTGTACCAGTGTGCATCCTCTGGTCTAGCTGGATTTGTAAGAGAATTAGGTTCATGATAGTGGAGGGGAGGAGGAGCATTTAGGAAGTAGAGGAAAGTTGTATTTTCATTGTTTCTACACTGTACCCTGACTGGCTCTTCTCTTCCCTATGATCCTTCTGTAAGGGGCTGTCCAGTTGCTGACAGACGGGCTTTGGATCCCCAATCTTCACTCCCCTTCATTCACAATATGCCCGATACTGATCCCATCGACACCTTGTAATCAATCCATAGGTTGTGTGCTTTTTCCATGTGGGCTTTCTTGCTTCTAAGCTAGATGGCCACTTGTTTACCTTCAACCCTTTAAGATCCCATATGCTATATCTTTTGGTAGCTGGGCTCCATCAGTTTTCTTCACATTTTCTTTGCACACAGTTGTCTTCAGCTATCATCTTAGGAAGGTGAGCATCGTGGAATGCCAGGTAATAGAACAAAGTGTTCTTGCATTGAGGGAGCACTTGCATGGAGGCCCAATGTCCATCTGATACCGTAATACTAAACCTATTAATATATGCACCTAGATCTATTTCCCCACCCTAATATAAATATATTTACATATGCACATGCTTGTATTTAGACTTCTGTAAATGCTCTTTGCCTCCTAGTTCTTTCCTCTATTTCCTTTTACTTTCCTCTTGTCCCACTATCATGCTCTGTCTGTAGTTCAGTAATTTCAGGGTTTCAGTAATTCTTCTCAGTTACATTGCCTTGATCAATCCCTACCAGGCATCTTACACCCTCCTTGCCACTTATTTTGTGTCAGGGGAAAGGCCAGACCCTAACACATCACAGCGGGTCGGTTGGTGCAATTGTACAGTGATAATAAATAAAGATTATAGTAAAGTCATAGGGAGCATGAGAGATAGAAGAGAGATTGAAATAATGGAGTCAGACACATTTCATAGTTGCA
This sequence comes from Tenrec ecaudatus, assembly GCF_050624435.1. Lineage (NCBI taxonomy): Eukaryota > Metazoa > Chordata > Mammalia > Afrosoricida > Tenrecidae > Tenrec > Tenrec ecaudatus. The sequence continues at coordinate 2,314,102 of NW_027457651.1, forward strand.
TGTTCACCTCAGCCTCACTTGGTGGTCCACATGGGGAGAGAAATATTTATTGCTAACCAAGGCTTTTATATCATCTGGGGATGTGCAGTCCCCCTAATTACAGGTGAAGAAATCCATCACAGGAAAGTGTTGTGCTATAGGTAATATAGTAATGGAAGTGGGCTGCTGTAGGGGTTCATATGCTGTTGGAAGAGGAGGGAGTAAGGGTGTGCATGTGACAAGATGGGCGGACCCGAGATTCAGCATGGCAGCCTAACTTTGGATGTCACTGAGCAGGTTTGACCTGTTCTCTGGTTCACTGTAGAAATCATTATCAGTAAGGTGTACTGTAAACCCACCTTGCAGGGTCTAAATTGAAGCCTTTAGGGGGAAGTATCCCATTGTCCTTAACAGCAGGGATGGGCCCTATATGTGGTGGGACTAGACAGTCCTCTGACAGCTGATTGCCTTCAGGGAGGTAACTTGACAATTATTTACCATTAATTGTGAGCAGTGTCCTAAGTCTAACATATATTTGGGGGAGATGACTTGGAGAAATCTTTCTGTTTCCCACTATTTTGGATCACTTATTGATTGTTCCCTTTTCCCTGGGTTGGTTAACACCACTTTCTTTCCCCCACCTCCCCTTCTCCCATGTCATGCTCCCCGCCCCAACCATGGGTCCTGTTGCTTTCTCCTCCAGATTGTTTATCTGGCCTATATTATCTAGTTAGAAGTGCAGATATAATATGCACACACACACACACACACACATACACACACACACAAGCACACATACACACAAAAGAGCAAAACAAAATGACAAAAGAAAACAAAACAACAGCAACAAGAAAAAAAGGGAAAAAAGAGAAAAGCCTGTAAAAAGTTAGAGGTCTGTATGTTGACCTTTAGGAGTGCTTTTCTGTGGAGTCTGATGGGGTGCCACGCCCTGGCCCCCGAGTCTAATTTTGGTACTCTTGGGACTTCCTTGCTCTACTTCCCTTGCTGTTCTGTTGCACAACACCCTTAGTGTTTTGCCTGGGTGTGGTGGGGTCAGATCGGATGCAATTCCCAAACTGTCTCCAGTGTTGTCCCCTATAGGGCTATAGGTCAGTGAGGGATGTCATGACTCATAGTCGGGGCAGCCATAGTGCTTCTTTTTGCATGGGCTGCTCAGAGCAGGCATATTGTCCTCAAAGCTTGGTGGGCCAGGATGTGTGCTCCACTCTCTCTTCCTCCCCCTTCATTTTCTCCCGTGTGCTCTGATCAGACATGTCCCTTTCCCTGAGCTGTAGCTTCAGTGTTGTCCTCTGAAGTAAATTCTTCTGGGGGAAGGGACAGCTGTCCTCTTAGTTGGGATTGGGGCTGGCCCCTCTGATATTTTTGTTATAAATAGATTTTCATCCACCAAAATTCCACAGACCTAGAGGAGCATAGGACTGGCTCAGTGTCAGGGAATTGTTGATTATCTTTTCACACTTTCCTTGTGATGTGTTTTTCTCCAAGAGCAGCATGTCAGGTACACCTTTTCGCCCTCATATGACACTAATGTGATGGGGATCTGCCTTAGGCTGGGTTCTCTAGAAAAATAAAACTATAGACACTGACATATGCATAAGAGAGAGCTTTTCATCAAGAGAACATCCCAGCCCAGTCCAACTGAAGCCCATGGGTCCAATGCTACCTAGAGCATCCATGGCTCAGTGTGTTCAAGTCCCCAAACTTCAGTTTTTGGGTGAGCATCAATCCTATCTGTTGTCCAGCTTGATATATGTGTGTGTATCACATACATATATGTGTGTCTATATAGTCACTCTAATATTATATGTGCACACGAATGCCTTGGTTTAGTTTATTAATTCATCAGTATATGAGGACCTTCAACACTACAGAAAACTACAGGACTCTAAATTCATGCTTTCATCACAGAATGGGTGGAAACAAATTCCCTGTTTCAGGGTTTTAATCTGAATACATTTGTACTTCCTTTTCTGTAAGATAAATGCTATAATTTTGATCATGCTGTATTTCTTTTTTTATTAAATCACTTTATTGGGTCTTGTAGAACTCTTATCATAATCCACACCTCCATCCATTGTGTCAAGCACATTAGTACATTTGTTGGCATACTCATTCTCAAAGCATTTTCTTTCTACTTGAGCCCTTGCTGTCAGCTTCTCATTTTTATTCCCCCCTCCTCATGAACCCTTGATAATTTGTAAAGTATTATTTGTTCATCTCTTATACTGCCCTATGTCTTCATTCACCCACTTTTCTGTTGTCTATCCCCCTGGGGAGGGAGTTATACGTAGATCATTGTGATAGGTTCCCTCTTTCTCCCCCCACCTTCCCCTTCCACTTCTGATTAACAATTAATAGTTAGGGAGTTAAGTACCAAGAGTTATTTCAGCGTGTTTAAATGTAGCCTACAATGTTTTAGCATTTATTAGCTATTCATGGCATATCGTGAATATTTTATGGATGAGATAATTAAATTATGATTAAAGGAATTTTTATGTCTTTTTGGAAGCCTCTTCCTTAAAAAAAAGTGAACCTGGTAGTTCTAGTTAGAACATACAGTCAATTTTTAATATCACTGGTAAAAGTGGACATTTATGGTTGTCCTTTTTCTGACGTGGAGTGATGTTTTTTCACGTATGACTTTTTCTTTTTAGGAATGTATATTAGCATATTAACATTTTGAACTACATTTGTTTTATGTTAGATTTGTAGAGTTATTTTTCCTTAGCATGAAAAGTCTTTGACTTTGTTTAGTAAGTTTTGTGTCTATTTAGATTATTCTTTTTTACATTAATTGGTATATATTACAGTGCTCATTTTCTTATATTAAATCAACTCTAGGATAGATTCTACTTAATTATCATGTGTAATTATTTTCATGTGTTTTCTGACTCTATTCCCAATGTTTTCAAGAACTTTTTCATGTAGATCCATTATCAATATTGCTCTACAGTTTTCTTGAAGTATCATTATCTGACCTTGTTTACAGGTTATTACTGGTCTCATAGAAAATATTAGTAAGGTTACTCTGACAATCATTGTTATGTTTCACCCAATAACGTGAACTTAGACAAAAAGAATAAAGCGTCTATTCATATTGCGTGAATACTGTCCTGTCTAGCTGCCAGAATCTTCATCTTTAATCTGTCTTACAGTTAGCCTTGAAGTTTCTCATGGAATTGAATTGTGATTCAGTTGATTGTAAACTTTCTGAACATCCTGAAACCCACTCAACTCTCATAGATCACTTGCTCTGGCTGGATCCTCTAGAGTGATAAATGATTTACACCCCTCTTGACGGGACAAATCGTCACTCACACCTGAGACTATGGATGGGACATCCTTGAACCCAAGCCAATAAGCCCACTACTACAGTGTGTGTTGTTTGCCATCAGTCAGCATTACCTAGAAAGCTTGGAATCCAGAATTTAGGTCAAGATGACAAAATGGTTTGATCAGTCATCTCTTTTCTGGATACATCTTGCATTTTTAAGCATCTTCCCTCACCTTGGCTCTTACCACGACCCCTTGCCATTCCATGACTGTAAGCTGCAGTCTTTCCCAAAGGCTTTAAAATCGGACATCTGTAAACACAAGAGCTTAAGAGAGTAGCAAATAAGGATTCCCCTGGCTTGTTTTCTTGTTTAGAATATCTCTATCTTGGCCAAGGTACCTCTAGGATGTGCTATTGGTGTCGCTCTGTCTCTTGTTTTCCACCTGTACAAAAACTTTCTCTAGTTACTACACTATTGTGCATAAATGGCCACCCAACCATAGGGATTTCTTCACACAATAGATATTGTAAAGAATACCCAGGATGCAAGGGGATTGGAGTAGGTTTTACTTAATGAGAAGCTCAGCCTGAGTTGGAGTGGCAGATATGAGCGTGATTCAGCTTGATCACTTTCACCAGATTTGTCAAGGGTTTTGGTCTGAGGTTCCGTTATGGGCTTTTAAAGAACATTCTTCATAAAATATTCCGTTCTTCAGTTAGATTGCTGGTGAAAAGAAGATATTTACCTTCAATGGAGCTTGAGAAATTTGAGGCCTTAAGTACTTCCACTTTGTGGATCCAAAGTTGATCATGATATTTGGGAAATTAGTAAAATTGCTCTGCAAAGATAGAGTGGACCCTTGTTTAATGCAAACCCTCAGCTTTGAGCAGGATTTTGATCCCAGGTGGTGGGGGTGGTCACTATTTAGCGCAAGAAGTACAGGCCAAGAAAGTGATATGCCTTTTTCAACATTGCCTCCTCTTCTGTTTCAGAACAAAGATTTGCCACAGAGAAATACAGTCCAGTCTAGGGAGCTAGAAATCTGGTACTAGTGTCTTGCACATTGAAGCATGACAAGGAAGGACTTCAACTTCTGACTGGGTCGTGAACCAAATCCATTCACCTGACTCCAAACAGGGTGAGCATCCCTGGGGTTCCTGGGGTCAGCACTGGGCAGAGGAGTTTGAGGGGAAGCAGGAGGGATCTGAGCTTTCTGGGGTCTGAACCCAGGAAACACCAGTGTACAAGAACCCAGGCTGCCCCATTGGCCGGAGTCCGAGCAATTTGCGCATCTCCCGGAATGATAGAATTTGCTGATAATGTAACCATGTATTAGAACTTAAATTGTGAGCACTCCAGTTTGCAAAAGGCGGGTGGCATAGTGGTTACAGATTGGACTGCTAACTGCAAGGTCAGCAGTTCAGAATTACAAGTCACCCCTGAGGAGAAAAACAAGGTTTCCAATCTTGGTAAGAGTTAAAGTCTCCGAAATCCACAAGGGGCCATTCCACCTCCCTTTAAAGGGTCACTGTAACCAGAATCCACTCTGTGGCACTGAGTTGGGTTTAAGGTTTGCATTGCTGATGACAGTGACAACTCTGTCCATTTGCTGCCTCCCCAGTTTGATTAAGCCTCCATTGAATTCCTTTTGATAATTAGCCAAGAATGTAGATCATCTTACCCTTGCGGAAAATGCCTTACAAAATAGATTGCCTGCACTCCTCTCCATCCATCCCCCTCCAAGGGCCTGCCTAGATGTATCCTTGATGGAGCTCACCTAAGCGAGGACAGCACAGGGGCCATTGTTATGAGTCTGGCCTTGATTGCCTCAGTTTGAAGGCCCTGGACCAATCTTTTAAGTCTTTCTATCTAATAGTGTGCCACGCCACAAGGGAAAGATGGGGCTTTCTATTCCTATAAAGAGATACATCCTCAGTAACTCACAGGGGAATTCTACCCTGTCCTATAGGGTTGTTATGAGTCAACATTGACTCAATGGCAGTGAGTGAGTGCCCTGGCAAGTAAGCCTTGGGTATCTACATTGACTCTCAGTTTCTGGTTAGCGTTTCACCACTTCACCCCATGAACTTGAACTGCAGTGGATGAGGGTTGGGAGCTCTGGCTCTGGGGCTGCTTGCTTGAATTTTCACATCATGGCCCTGCCCCTGATGGGACCTTTGCCATTTGGGCAAATGAGCACAAGCCCGAGTTTCCTTTTCTGCAGTATAGGCTGAGGAAGGAGATGTCTCCTCTCTTGTGTGCTAGCTGACTTTTACCAGTTAGTGTGAATTAGATCTTTCAAAGAGGAAGATCAGGGAGAAGGGGGAAGGATGAAGCAACTTGGATAGAGGTGAAGGCAGTGTGAGGGGTCAGAGAGAGATGAAAGGACCATCATGTCACCTTTGACTACTCTTAGTGAGGCTGGCTTGGAGTGCAGGAGACGGGGAGAGTGAGGACACGGGCTAAAGGCAGTGCTCATCCATTACTTCCGGGCAGAGTTCAGCCTTTGGCATGTTTGTTGGATGCTGGCGCTGTGTTCATCCAATGAAACTTCAAACTTCTGTCCTCTCATTAACCCTTTGTCTCCCCTTTGTTCACGATTTAAAACTTCTATTCTCGGGTTCTCTTTAGAGCCCCAGGAAATCAGAAGTCACAAGTCACTTCTGTTTACAGAGAGGCCCCCAGTATGCAAAGGCAGGAGGGTGTGTTAACAGCACACCGGTCCAGTGGCTGGTCACGCCTATGCAGTACAGTCTCCATCCCTTAGCTCAACGAAAGGAAAATCACCAAAGAAAAAAAATTTTCTTTTTCATGGATAATTACTTTTTCAGTTCCCTCCCCCACCCATACTCTGTGTGAATTACAATAGAACACGCACACACACACATACACACAATTTTCTGCCAGAATGTGTTACTCCAGGACATTCTACCCTCCTCCCTCACTGCCTCCTACCCTTTTTTCTCCTATTTACTTTCTTCCCATGACACCCAATGGACAGGTAGGGGAATTCAAAATAGACCCCAGTCTCAAATGTAGTTTAAAGCTCAATCACGCACTGCTATTGTGCCAGTTCTGACCCATAGTTACAGGATACAACTGTCCTTGTGGATTTCTGAAACAACAATTCTTTGTGGGAGTTGAAAGCTGCCCTTTCTACAGGAATGCAGCAGGTGCGTTTGAACTGCCAACCCTGCAGTTAGCAGGCCAATGTGAAGGGATTTTGCCACTTTGCCACCAAGGATCCTAAAGGTAGCATGAGGAGAACATTTATTAAATCTTCCATGGTACACAGGCAAGGGGGAGACCTGAACCACAGCTCTCGGGATTCTTGGTGCCTCACAGTGGACAGTTCCAGCCGCATCGGATCCAGGCTTCCCAAGATTTGCAGAGCCACCAGCATAGTCTTTGCTCCTCTCCAGGATTCACAATTGCTTCCTGGTTGCTCAGGTATGTAGGAGTTTCGTGGTTCTCTATTGCAATCATCCCATTTTGCAAAGAAGATGCTGATGCCCAGACCGGGGAGAAGATTATCTGAGGCCACTGAGAAGGACACCATCACCTCAAGTCCTTCTGACCCCCCACAAGTTTCTGCCAACAGCACTGAGCCCTGGGTTACCTACTCAGTCTTTTGAAGCCTTAGCCAGCTGATGCAGCTGCCAGTTGGATTGATCAGGGTATGTGACCCAGAGCTCCTTAGAACGCGCCCCACCCCCAAATGCAAATTTACTGCCATAGAGTTGATACTGATTCATAATGACCCTATAAGACAGGGTAGAACTTCCCCTGTAGGTTTCTGAGACTAACTTTCAGCCTTTCTCCTGAGAAGTGGCTGGTTGTGTGGTGGTTTAGACCTTGCAGTTAGCAGCCTTTTAGCATGAGAGGTAGGGTCACATTTCTGTTCTGATTATGCTCCATTCTCTGAGATGCCAGTGCCGAGGCTCCCACCCCTGCAGGTAGCAGTGAGATTTTTCTCACTAAACTACGCTGGATGGGAAACTTGGGGCAAGTAGTGCATCGCAGCCAAGGAAGATCTCATTGACAATGCAGAACTTGAATAAGGCAGGAAGACACAGGAGTGGCCATCTGGCGGTGGGGAAAGTGTTCCAGGTAGGAGACAGTCAGTGCAAAAGGCCTTGTGATTGGGTTCTCCAAGCTTCTTCCTGGAACAGCAAGGAGACCAATGTGAGTGGGGCGTGACACTCTGTAGTGAGGAAAGATGATCACTGTGTGGGCCTCCTGTATGATTGAGAAGCCAAGGGGAATTTTTAAACCCTAAGCCAGATCAATGCTCAAGGAAGCATTAGTCAAGACATCAAATGACACGCTGCATTGGCTAAATGTGCTACAACAGATCTTTTAAAAAGACTGAAGATCAAGGATGTTACTTTGAGGACACTGCCTGATCTTGTGCCAAATCTTGCCATGGTTGTTAGGTTGGAGTCCATTGTTGCAGCCATGGTGTCAGCCCATCTCCTTGATGGTCAGTCTCTTTTCTTGTGGACCTTCAGTTTTACCGAGCATGATGTCCCTTTCCATGGACTGGTCTTTCCTGAGAAAATGTAGTAGCTACAGGTTTGGATGTCATGCCTTTAGAACAGTGGTTTTCAACCTTCCTAATGTTGTGACACTTTCATATAGTTCCTCATGTGTGGTGCTACCCCCAACTATAAAATTATTTTTGTTGCTACTTCATAACTATAATATTGCTACTGTGATGAATCGGATGACCCCTGTGAAACCATTGTTCGACCCCCCCCCCGCCATGGGGGTCGCGACCCGCAGGTTGAGGATCACTGCTCTGGAACATTTTCATCATAGAAGAGAGTTTGGTTGCACAGCTCTGAGTTAGAGGGTGAGACGGGTTATTTGACATTCATTTGCTGATGTGTTTGCAAACCCAGTGGAAACACTTGGGAATGAGCATCTTCTTTAGCCATATTCCCGGATCATTCAAATGCCATCTCCCCTGTGAATGCCTCACTCCATCCTTGGCTTTCCATACTTGCCATATGAAAATGGGATAATATTCAATACTTAGCATTATATATAACCCAGTATTTGGTAGTCTGCCTCAAACATATGTGAGTCTCTCTCTTTTTCTACTAATATTTAATTTTGATATGTGAAAACATACAAAGCAAAATCTGTTCCATTTCAACCCTTTCTGGACACAATGTTCAGTGACATTGGTCACACTCTTCATATTGAATTAACATTCTTGTTCTTTCTATTCTAGGTGTTTCCTTTCTTTTTACTTAATCTCTCTGCCACAACCCTCTCACATATATTTTGAATTATCTGTAACCCATTTAGTTTTGTGCTGATTTTTTAAAGACTGCAATACTCAAGGATGCAATCCTTTAAGAGCTAAATTGTTATTTAGTTTAAAGATGACTTCAGGGGACAGTTTCAATTCAAGGTTTGAAGAGTAACTCAGGGTCATAGTCTCTGGGACTCTTCCAGTTAAGTAAGTCTAGATAATTAAAGAATTTTAAATTACATTCCACAAGGTTCTCCCTTTCTATCAGCATCCTTAGGAAACATGGTGCTATGGTGCCTGCTAACCTCAAAGTCAGCAGTTGAAACCACAAGCCACTCTGCAGGGGAAAGCAAAGGCTTTCTGTTTCCTTAAAGAATAGCAAGGGAGGAAACCACAGGGGGTGTTCTATACTGAGTCAAAATTGACTCCATGGCAGTGAGTTTATGTTGTTATCGAAAAAAAAACACATTTTAATGGGGGCTCTGACAGATAATATAACAATCCATAAATCAATTAGATCCAGCGAGTTTGTACATATGCTGCCACCATCATTTTCTAAACACTATCATTCTATTCGACCCCTTTTATATCACCTCCTGTTTTTTCCCTCTTTCCTCAACCCTCACACCCTTACTAAATTATATATAAATTAATATCTTTATACACACCGTCTTCTGTGTCCCTCTACCCATATTTCTGTTATTCGGCCCCTAGGCTGTGTGTGTGTGTGTGTGTGTTCTAAATCCATCATTGTTATCAGTTCCCTTTCCCTCCCCTTCCCTACACAGCCACCCTGTGCCCTCATGGTATCTGAGTCAGTTCGAGTTGACTTGAGAAGCACATTCATAAACACTCATGTGTCTTAAAAAAGCTTTATATAGAAGAATAATTTTATATTAAGAAAACATCCCAGTCCAGTCCAGACCACGTCCATAAGTACGAAATTAACCCATATATCCGATAACAGTGTGTAAATTTTTTCAGACTTATGCAACACATGCAATGACACCAAGTGCTGGAAGATCACAGGGCAGTCGGTGGAATGTCTTATGGACCCAGTGAAGGTGGAAAGTGGCATGGGTCTCCACATGACTCCTCGCCGTTCAAGGCTCTGGCTGCCGTCAATGTAGATCCATGTATCTTGTCAGCAGGAATATCAAGTTATGGGTGTCTCTCACCCCCAGGAAAGAATACAGGAGTTGCCAGAATCCTCAAGAGAAGGCCATGCCCACATTGAGACCTCACTGGCTATGGCCTGAGTGACAGTCTGGACTCCACCCCTATGCAAAATGATGGGAGATTAAAAAGCTACCACAGTATCGCTACTCCCATCACTTTTCCTGAGGATTTTATCTGTCCTGGATTCTGTGCGTGTTGCTATTTTTTTTAATGATTTTTCTTTCTGCATCCATCTGTGGTGTCCCTGATCTGAATGCCCTGATGCAGTATCTGTGAGTCTCCTGTGAGCAGGGACTGTGTTCTCTACATCTGGGTCTTCTTAAAGCTTTGCAAAAAGTTGTCATTTGAATAACACTCAATACATATTTGTTGAAGGAATGGCATTGCAGGTGACAGTCAGTACCTATTCTCCCATCAGTTATATGGTTGGCGGTCTTTTTACCTCTCAGACATATTCCTGAATCATTACAATGTGAGGGTCTGAGTCTGGTTATATTATTGGGACATGTAGTCAAAAGACAAAATATGTTTGCCTAAAGCACCTTTTGAGTATGATGTTTCAATAAAATAAATTGGACAGATCCTGGCAGCAGACATGTGTCAGCCACTCACAAGCTATGTGGCTTTGAGTAGTGTACCCTAAGCTCTGAATTCAAGGTAAGTAGTTTCAATGGTCAATATGCATGTGAGAGCTGGACAGTGAGTAAGGAAAACCGAAGAAGAATCAATGCATGTGAATGATGTGCAAACAATACCGAAAGTCGTCTGGGCTGTCAGAAGAACAAGCAAATCCCTCTTGGAGGAAGCACGGCCAGAATGCCCCTTAGAAGTGAGGATGGCAAGTCTTCATCTCACATCCATTGGACATGCTATCAGGAGAGACTGGTTCTTAAGAAAGGACATAATGCTTGTTAATGTACAGGGGCAGCAAGACGGAAGAAGACACTTGATAAGATGGATGTCCACAGTGGCTACAGCAATGGGCTCAACATGGACCAACGACTGTGGTGATGACACAAGAGCAGGCAGGGTTTCATTCCGTTGTACAGTTCCGGTCTCTGGTACAAAGGAAAATAAGTTGCCCTATCCTGTGGGGTCGAGGCTATTGTGCCTGCTGTGTATTTTGTCCTAAGCACTTGCAGTGTTGTTCTTTATACAGTGTTGTTGTTATTAGCTGCTTTTCGGTCCATTTTGACTCATAGCGAGCCCCATGCATTTCAGAGTAGAACTGTTCCATAGGGTTTTTAAGGCTGACCTTTTGGAAGCAGATATTCAGGCCTACCTTCCTTAGGCACCTCTTGGATTCTGGGTGGGATTTAACTGCCGACTTCCTGGGTGCTAGTCAAACACTACCCAGGGAGACCTCCCACTGAATAGTGTGAGTGTATTCCCACCTAGGGTGCTCCTCTTCCAGTACTTGTTTGCACGGTATTCTCTTTTGATCCATAGGGTTCCATGGACTCATTTTCAGTAGTACATCATCAGGTCTTTCTTCCCAGTGTGTCCTAGCTTGGATGCTCTGGTGAAGCGTGTCCAGAGTGGCTTGCTCTGGTTATAATCTTAGCTGGTGACACCGCTTACAGCAATCACAGCTATAGACAAATGACAACATGATGACAAACTGACAGATGGGTGGCAGCCTAGGGAAGGAATGATCAACACAACACAACACAGCCTGAGTGGAAATTGAGCTACGGAGTCTCTGAGAGTCCAGGCTCTTCGTCCTGGCACAGCCTGGGGCAGGGCCTGGAGCCAGGAACTGTGGCTGCTGGGGTGAGGACCCCCAGCTTCCCCACTTGGCATTCCCTCCCCAAACAGAGCTGGCAGCCTGTGGGAATTGTCTTTCCCCTTGCACATGACGGCACTGACGAGCATAATGCAACCCTGCTGGTGGTTAATGACTGGTGACATTATGAGGCTGCTGCCCACCTTTGGTTGGGGGAATTTGCCAATGTTCGGAAGTTGTTGGGCTCTAACGAAATGCAACCCCTGCAAGCAAGCATTGAGTCAGTGCATGAGGTGTGGGGCACTCTGACATCCCCGTGTGACTGTGAAAAGCAGGCTGCGGAGCAGTGGTGGCTGCTGAGGCTCCTTTCTCCTGGCAATACTGGCGTGCTGAAATGGCGGGCTGATTTGCCATGGAAAGCAGGGTTTCATGGGAACTTGAGGATTAAGAATCCACATGCCTGCAATCAATATTGTATGTTCATCGTATAATTTACTTTGAAAGGGAGACGACACAGTTCTCCGAATTTTTGGGTGAAGTAAACCACTTTTCCAAAGGAGTAAGTGGATTTCTGTGTTTATAAATCATGCCCACCACTTGGGAGTGCAGAGGAGGATATGGGAGGATGGTAAAGAAGAGCAGCAGGAGAGGACCTGAAGACCTCCTGTTTCCTCAGGGTCAGGGTCAGGGGAAACCAATGTCCCTGGAACACCACTGTCTCTCTGGAATGGTATTAGCACAGCTTGTTATTTGCATACTGTACTGAGTTCATTCTGACTCGCAGCACCCCTATAGGGAAGAATAAACATGCCCCAATGAGTCTCTGAGACTATAATTCTTTACTCAAATAGAAAGCCTCATCTTTTTTCCATGGAGGAACTGGTGGATTCAGAACTGCTGACCTGGTGGTTAGCAGGCCAACACCGAACCTACTATACCACCAGGACATTTCTGTTTAGCCTAGAGACTTTCAAATGGATAGAACAAGACCCATCCCAACCCTGTTCACGGCTATCAACCCCCCTTTCTTTGAAATTCCCACTACGTTCTGTGAAGTTCACCACTTTCTCCGTGTGTGTGTGTGTGTGTGTGTGTGTGAGAGAGAGAGAGTTATAAAAATAGGAACTTTGACCCCTTTTTAGAACTCTTGCAATTCCAGGGCTTGTTCAACATAGAACGAATCCCCAGTGTCTTCAACCTGAATTGTCCCATGTGGTAATACACATTGGGGTTCCAGACACACTGAGCTAATGAGTGAGTGGACACTACTGTGCTATCTAAACAAACCCTGTGTGACAGGGCTGCACCTGCCTTACTTAATTGAATAACCAGGACCGTTTTCTAAAATAGGTAATATCAAATTAATCTCCCTGCCATCGAGTCACTGCTGATGCATAGCGACCTTGTAGGACAGGGGAGAATTGCCCCCATGAGTTTCTGAGCCTGTAACTCTTGACAGGAGTAGAAAGCCTCATCTTGCCCTCACTGAGTGCTGCTGTTTTCGAACTGCTGAGTTTAAGGTTCGGGACACAATGTGTAACCCACTACACCACCAGGAGATGCTTGTGTCAACTTTCTATATAGGAAAATGAAGTGTCGCCAGGTCCGATGCCATCTTCATGGTCACTGCTGTATGTGAGTCCAAAGTTGTGGGCCAATACATCTCAAGGAGAATCGCCTGCATATCCAATGACACATCCCCGCACCAAACCCGATTTCCTTTTCTACTGATCAGCCTTGCTTAATGACTTGGCCAAAGTGATCAAGCATAAATCCTCCCAGCCTCCCTTGCCAGGCACAGTGTGGTTCCCGAGAGCAGTGTTTCTTCTACAATGGGAGTGCTCATGCTTTTGCCACACTGGGCAGATTCTATGAATATTTTGACTTTTTTAAAAACTTATTTGATCATAGAGCATGTTTCCCTTTTCCCTTTGTATGAGATGACAAAATTTCACTCACTTCCTAGTCATCCAAGGAAAGAGTAAACTTCCCTGCCCTGCCAGTGAAGGGCTTGGCCAATAGAATAAAAGTGGGAGGAGTTGTGTGCCACTCTCGATCAGAGGTTTTAAGAGCAATGGTCCTTTTGTTGCTTACCTATCCTTCAAGAGGCAGGAACCCTGGTAATATAGTGGTTATGTGTTGGGCTCTTAACCTCATGGGTCACATGCATGCAAGTCTTTCAATTTCAAAGCCTGATTGTTCCCCTGCACAAAGCTAACAGAGATAAGCAACAACTGCTTGTAGGCTGGAAAGATTGCCCGAACATAGTGTACTTTGGGGATTTCTTACTGCCAGGAGAAATACATTCGATGTGGCAGGTGACGGTCCTAGTATCTCTCAGCTGCCAATCAGAGGCAGTTTCTGAGCCTTCAGTCAGGGCCACTGGAGGAAGTGGCTCATGGTGCTGCTGCCATAGTCCATCCCAGGTCAAGCCCTCTGAGGTGCTGGGTTACAGAGTTTTGGATTGGCACTCAGTGAGGGCTGCTTCAAAGCTCTTTCCTTTCTTAAACTTGCTCCTGCAACCACATTCTTTCTGAAGGTCCTTGTCAGTAAGCCGAAATCCCAACCAATTTGCTAAGTCAGGACAAAATGCAAAGTTGATGGTACCGAGAGACATTAAACCACCTACAACCTTTTAGACCATGTCAACAGATCATCTGTAGCCTCAACTGCAGAAACATTTCACTAAATCCTCTCTGTTTCTCCACAAAGATTAGGAATGCCCTTCTATCTTTTAAAAACAGATATTGGTCTGGCACCACTTCGGTTCCAGCTGAGGTAGTGGATTCACCTGAGCTAAGCTCTAGAGAGGATCACTTAATCTTCATTCAAGATATATGTCATGAGGACTGTAGATCATGCAGGGACTGCACAATCCCTCTGTGTCGGCAGCGGCTGCATCACGGTCTAGCCCATTGGGAAGACAGACGGACTCATGGCAATTATAAGGCAAGATGCTGAGGGTGCTGGGGTGGTCTAGGGATACAGGAAAGGAACTATTGGGCATGGAGGCAATTATGAAGGGTTCTTTTTTCCCATGGACCAAACCCATGCCAGTTGCCATGAAGTTAACTCTGATTCATAGGGACTCCTTTGGGCCAGAGTAGAACGACATTCTGTTGTTTTTTTTCTATAACTGATTTTGTTGTTGTTGTTTGAAATGCAGCACCAGGCCTTTCTTCAGAGACACTTCTGGCTGGGCTTGAAGCTCCAACCTATGAGTTAGTAGCCCAGTATGTTAGCCAACTGCACTACCCAGGGACTCCTCCATGTGACTAAAGAATGACTTAAGGACTTCCCCCACAGACCCAAACCAAAACCAAATCCACTGCCATGGGGTTGACCTCATATATGGCACAATAGACTGGCTCTGCTGATTTTCAGAATTGCACATCTTTACTGGAGCAGAAAACCCTCATCTTTCTCCCAAGGAGTAGCTGGTGGGTTTGAACCATTAACTTTGCCATTAGCAGCAGCCCAACTCTTAACCCATTATACCACCAAGAGTGGTTCAATTTGGAAAAATAGTATGTGATCACCTATCTATGAAGGGAAACCCCTCTCATAGAGTGCACTTACACAAATGAGAAAGAAATGAGTCCCCAAATGCCCGTCTTAATCAACAATCTGGGGAAGGGTGTTCTGGGAAGCAGCTTTCAAATGTTCCTGGAGATTTTAAAATTAATCAACCTAATCCCTGTTTTAAAGAGCCCTGGTGGTACAATGGCTAAGGACTGGGTGGCTAAACAAAAGGCTGGTAGTTTGAACCTACCCATGGGCTCTAAAGGGGAAAAGACCTGATGAGCTGGTCCCATAACGATCTCAGCCTAGGACACCTTTGGGTGCAGTTCTACTCTGTCCAGTAGGGTCACTATGAGCTGACATCAACTTAAAGACACACAGCACGTTTGACTCTGCGTTATTTGTTGATAGAGTTTGTGCAGAGCATTCTGAGTAGAAAACAGACTCGGGCATCTGACATCAACCAGCAACAGTCTCTTTCCTTGAGAAAGACTGTGGAAAGGGATGAGGAGGGAGCTTCCAAAAGCGTGTGGAAAAATGATATGAAAAAATAATGGAATTTTGCCATGAGCTTTTTGAAGCTCTCTTCATGAGAGCTAGTCCTCCATGGAGGTTTCTAGAAAAGTGAAACACGAAGGAAGAGGCTGGTAAGTCCCACTGAACAATTCCAGGGGAGATTGGGTCTTGACTCAGAGTACTTGAGCATTCTGGCTTATTCCTCCAAATAGCAAATCAGACTAGACCAGGTTCTGAGACTCAGGGAAGGCAAATAAGACACACCAGGCCCATGATTCAGACTTATGGGGAAAGTCACACTGGAGAGGGAAGGCCTCTTTACCTTGTGTGCCTGACAAGTGTCTCATTTGCCTCATCTAAAACCCATCCCTGGAAAAAAAGCTAACAGTACCAGCTTCAAACTTGTGTTTGAATCTTGTCTCTGTCACTTATTAACTTAGCCACCTTAAATCCCTTCCTCTAGTTTTCCATCTGTAAATGAAGCACAGTTCCAATCATAGGGCCTTCAGTAAATGGCTATTATTAGCTAGGCATGCACTCCTGTGTTCTAGGCGGGAGTTCTCAGCCAGGTTTTTGTGGGAGCTTGTTCTTCAGGGTATTGTCATAGATGAGTGTGTCACCCAGATTCCTCTCAGGGCCAAGAGACTGATTTCCCCAGCTGCTGAGAGAGCCACTGATAGAAAAGGTCCCAGCTGTCTGGCCCCTATCGGGATTGCCTCAGCTGATGAGAGCTCATCCGTGGTCTGCTCCTTCCCAAACTAACCTTCATCCAACGACTTGTCAATGTAGGGGTATAAATGGCATAGTGGAGGCATTTGACCCCCCTGTAACTTCACAAAAGGCAATGGAGGAAAATCAAGATAAACAGCCCAAGGCTGATTCCTATGAGACAGAGATCAAAATGCCTCCACCCTCCTTTCTTTTCACAGTTTCTGACACCAACCATCCCTACCATGACACTCTCTTCTTCTCTGCTGGGTTTGATAATCCTTAAGTGGCAATGGCCACACAGAACTCGCAAACAATACTTATGTTTCTGGGGTTAATTGGGGACCTAGCAGGTGACAATTCAGGATGAGAAATGACTGGGAATATAGTTCTTCAGTCAGGACAGTCTCTTCCCAGTGGTGTCCAGAGGCAGAACTTTTTCTGGTCCTTGGCCTGTGCCCTGCAGCTCCTTGACCTCTGCTCTGCTTGGGACCGTGTGCAAAGTTCTTTCAGCTCTGCTGATAGGTGCGTTGAGGCAGCCCGCTTTGTCTGGAAGCCTTGACCCAAAACACTCAGCTTTCTCATTCTGTGTGCTGGCGAGCTCCCTGTTCTGGGGTCTTGGTGCTGCTGCCTCTGCTTCCATGAGCTATTTATCTGCCACTGTTTTTCAGTGTCTCCTGATGCATCCAGTGTCAGGGATCTCTGTCTCCTGGACAGAGGTGGTGCTCAGAGTAATAATCCTGGGTCCAAAGAGCTCACTCCACTGCTGGCTCGTCTTTCTCGGTGCTCTTGAAACTCCACTTTCTGTTTCTGAGTTAACTCACCCAGGATGACCATACCGACCAATCCCCACATTAGGGGTCTACAGGTCTTATTTGAATGGTCTCACCTCTTCGAGGATGCCATGCACTTTACTGATATTATTAGCATGCTATCTACTTCCCTCGGTGGCATATTTCCACCCTGTCATTGGTAGGCGTTACAAAGACTATAGCTAGAGGAGAACTAGTAAGCAATTCGCTGCAACGTGTTAGGCTACAAAGTCCCAGGCTACTGGTCACCACTTGGCCAGGTCCCAGTTACAGAGCTCCCTGTGATGGCTCCTTTTGCATATCAATGTGGGGAGGCTATGGTGCCCAGTTTTGGAGTCAAACAAGAATTCATCTATTTGCTCTTGTTTTTTAAACATTTTATTAGGGGCTCATACCACTCTTATCACAATCCATACATATACATACATCAATTTTATAAAGCACATCTGTACATTCTTTGCCCTAATCACTCTCAAAGCATTTGCTCTCCACTTAAGCCCTCCGCATCAGGTCCTCTTTTTTTGTCCCCGCTCCCCATCCCTCATGAGCTCTTGATAATCCACAGATTGTTATTTTGTCATCTCTTGCCCTTTCCGGAGACTCCCTTCCCCCCTTCTCTGCCGTCCATCTCCCAGGGAGGAGGTCACATGTGGATCCTTGTAATCAGTTACCCCTTTCCAACCCACTCACCCTCCACTCTCCCAGTATCACCCCTCACACCCCTGGTCCTGATAGTATCATCCACCCTGGATTCCCTGTGCCTCCAGCTTCCATATGCACCAGTGTATAGCCTCTGCCCTATCCAGTCCTGCAAGGTAGAATTTGGATCCTAGTAGTTGGGGAGAGGAAGCATCCAGGATCTGGGGGATCTGTTCTTCATCGGTAATACATCGCACCCTGACTGACCCATCTCCTCTCCTAAAGCCCTCTATGAGGGGATCTCCAGTGGTCGACATTTGGGCCTCTGGTCTCCACTCTGCACTTCCCCCTTCATTCTCTATGGTATATATATATACCCATATACACACAGATATATATATATATATATATTCTATTATTTTTGCATGATGCCTTATACATGGTCCCTTTGGCACCTCATGATCGCACCGGCTGGTGTGCTTCTTCCAGGTGGGCTTTATTGCTTCTGAGCTAGATGGCCGCTTGTTCACCTCATCTATTTGCTCTTAAGAAGGAGTTGGACTCAAGCAAAATAGATACCTTCCATAATGTGGGAAGGGGTAAACCTATCAGCCAAAGGCCTTCAGTGCAGAAAGGGAGTTTCCCTAGGGTGTGTTCTGACCATTCTTATTCTTGTCTTTTCCCATCACCTAACCTATGGATTTTAGGATGAACATCTACAGAGCTCTTTAGGCTGTTGCCTGACCTATGAATTTGGAACTTGCCATTTCCCTATGTGAGCCAATTCCTAGAAATAAGCCTCACTCTCTGGGGCTCTGGTGTCGTAGTGGGTGGCCCTTTGGGCATCCAACAGCAAGGACATCAGTTTGAAAACACCAAGGGCTCCTTGAGGGAGAGATGAAGCTTCGTAATCTCCTGAAGAGTTACAGTCTCCAACGCCCAAAAGGTCAGTTCTATACTGTTTTACACAGTCACTTTGAGTCCACCTTGATGGCAATGAGTGGCCGGTGCAGTGGTTAACCATAGGAGCCCTGGTGGATATATCAATATCTCCAGTTACAGCTATATAACTGGTTTGGTTTCTCTAGGGAACACTGACTATGACACTCTCCATAGGCAGGGCTGAGACCTCTGTTGAGATTTCCCTCTTGTGCCCTTCCTGGATTCCCCCCACAGGTGCTTATTCCCTGAGCATTCCTCAATAAATGTCAGGAATCCAGAGCTAATTCCATCACAGTGTCTCCTTCTTTCAGGGAGTCTGAATGGCTTCCGGGGAGTAGGAACTGCAGTCTCCATCCAACTTCCTCCTTCTATTTCTATGATCTGGATCTTATTTGGGGCTCATTTGGTTGTAAACAGGTAAAGAGACCAATACTTGGAAGAGAGAATCCTAGGAAAATGGAAAGGTGGGGAGAACAAGAGGACAGCTGGCTCTGTTGACGGTTCCTGACCACCACTGGCATGTTCCTGTGTTCTTTGTGTCTGTCTCTCAGGGCACATGCTGTAATCTCGCAACATAGACTGCCTCCTCCACGTGGCGGGACATGTGCTTCTGAATTATGCTTCTTAGATGCCAGGCCACTTGCAAAAGCGGGACTTTCTTTTTCGTTTTTTGTTTGGAAATGCTCCAGAAAAAGCGTCTAGTTGACACATCTTATGTCAGTGTCTCCACTGGGCCAATGAAAACAGCCTTGTGACCGTATTGAAATGTGATGTCTTCCCCAGGGACCTGATGTTTCAGCCAGTGAGGTAGTTCACAGGGACAGATAAGAAAGGGGGTTGGGACAGATTAAAATAATAATAATGTCTATTTGCAAAGAATAGGGCCTTATTATTTTTCGGATGCCCCCATCTGAACACCCTACCACTGAATATAGGCAGGAGGTAGGGCCCACCTGTCACTCAAGCAGCTAAAAATGTACAGCACTTGCTGTAGCAGCTGCTAATGTGCCCATGTATTAGCATTTGGCACCCACCACTCCCATAAATGCCAATGGTCTCACAGGAAGCACATGTAACTCCCCACACAGGGAACAGTCATTGAGCAGACAGGGGAGTTGACATCCTCCAGGACCTAATGCCACTTTAACCAATGACACATGAGGATAGGTGGAGCCACACTCCAGTTCCCTCAGCCTTTGGGTGGGACAACGACAAGAGGATTTATACTGTCTCTGGGAACCTACTCAATGACATTTCTTTATCGTCCTCTTCCCTTTGCTCTATCAGTATTACCCTTCTCCACTGGTCCTTCCTGGAGGCACCTCCCAAGGAAACAATAGTCTAGCTGCTATTCCAATTCTAGTGGATTCCAATTCTTGGTGACCGCATTCATGTGAGTCAATCAGAACTGTGCTTTCTGCAGATTCTTTCTCTCCCCTTTTTAAGAGTAGTTTTAAGGACACTGTGAAAGCTTTCCACCATCCAGTTCCAGAACATTTTCATCGACCCTGCAGCCATTAAGCAGTCATTCCCCATTGCCCCTCCCACCCCACCCTGGGAAACCACCAATCTACTCTATGGCTCTACAGAATTTACCTGTCCAGCATTTTTGCTCTAAATGGACTCACAATACATGGCATTTGGTGTTTGGCGTCTTTCACTACATGTCTTGCGTTCACCTGTGTTATAGCGTCTGTCTGAATCAAAGGCCTTAGTTTTCTTGTGGCAGACTATATGTATATCCCATTCTGTGTAGATCATATTTTCTCTATTCTTCTACTGATGGGTATTGTTGGCTTATTGTTTACCTTTTGCCCATAGTGATTAGTGCAGCATCCATCTGGGTACTCGTCTTTCATTCTTTTAGATATGCACTTGGGAATGGACTCCCTGGATCAGCTGGCAAGGGTTCATGACCAAGTGGGTTATGTTGGGCTGCTAACCATAAGGCCAGCATTTTGGACCCTTTAGCTACTGCAAGATAGAAATGCTCTCATAATGATCCACAGCCCCCCAGACCCACCAGCCGCAGTTCTACTCTGTCCTTTTGGGTTGCTGTGAGTCAGAATCAACTCGATGGCAGTGGTAGTGATGAAGCCAGCGACTTGAGAGTGGAACCAGGGACCGTGGAGAATTCTGGAAGTAGCCATGGTGTCCTCACTACCCAGATGCCAGCAGCCACCAGTGAACAAAGGAGGCACAAGCAACATTCTCGCTGACTTCATGCTGGTGACCCAGCTGCCCCTGCTTCCTCAAATGCCATTTCCTCAGCTTTACTGGCAAGGGGGTGTACTCCCTATTATCATGTCACCAACTCTTTCAATGGTCCACCTAGCCAGGTGTGATTCCAGACACTGTGCAGCCACCATCAGCGCAGGTGGCTGCCCACCTCATTTGTACACATGCAAAGAATGTGATCATTCTAGGCACTGGTGTCCTTAGTCATCCTGGTTGGTATATTTACATCCTTCGGGAGCTGGGTCAGTGAGCAAGCACTTCTCAAGGTGCCCATATGATCTGTTTACTGAGAGTGCCAGCCCAAGGATCTGACTTGCCACCCACAGTGAACGCACCTCTGAGGCAAAGGGGAAGGCTTCTTTCTAACTGGGAGACCAGCAGGTCTTCTGCAGACATCACTCCCCTGCAGCACTCTGATCCGAGGCCTTTCATATTCCAAAGAGCAGCATTAAGATTCCCATCTGTCACCCAGTCAGACTCACATGTGCGAATTCTCTTTTCAGAGCAAGACAGCCAATGCAGTGAGCTGGGTAAAGGGGCAGTCTCACTCTGAGGAGACTCAGCCAAGAGTGTAGGGACAGGGAGTGAAATGTGCAGCTTCCAGCTGCCACCCAAGCCTCCTTAGTGCAGTGGCATGAGAGCAAAGAGATAGTCCTTTGTGACTCTTTGATCTCCTTCCTGGCCTTGGTGGAATTAACACTGCTCAGTGCCAGTCTCTTCTGAATATACGGAAAAGATAGCTCAGAAAAGAATAGAGTTAAATAAGAGCAGGACAGAGTAAGGTGGCTTCATGGTGTTGCATTTGTGTGTCTCAGAGCCCATCCTGGCTCACAGTGACCCTCTGTGACAGAGAAGAACTGTTCCACAGATTTTTCTAGGCAGAATTTTAGGGGAATGTACCTAGCAGCACAGTGGTTGCATGTGTGGCTGTAACAGAGAGACTGGCAGTTTGAACTCACTGATCCCCATTGAGAGAGTGAAGACGTGACTGCCTGCTCCCATGAAGACTCCTATCCTGTTGTTGTCTGTCCATTTGTGGTGCTGTGGTGAGTTGTGTGTTACTGTGATGCTGGAAGCCACGTGACTGGTATTTCAAATGCCAGCAGGGTTACCCGAAGTGAAGAGGTGTCAGGGAAACTTCCAGGCTAAGAACAGAATACAAAGAAGGGTTCCACTGCCCACTTCAGAGGAAGTAGCCGCTGAAAACCCTTACACTATAGCACAGTGTGCCTTTCCTTCCCGTCACAGGGAGTCAGAATCGCCTCAATGGCACATAACAACCAACAACACCTTTGAGGAGGGAAATCTCCTTCAGTAGGGCTGGGTGAGTTTAAACTGGGTGGCTTCTTGGTTAGCACTTGAGCTCTGAATCATCTCACCACCAGGGCTACCATCTTCATGATGCAGGCAAATAAAACCATCTTGGCCCTGCTCGGTATCGCCAGCGTCAGCATGCTCTTTCTCCCATAAGCACATGTCTGGTGGTTGGACCACAGCAAACCCGGTTGACACTATTTCCTCATCACCCCGTGTGTGTCAGAGTAGAAGTGAACCATGAAGTTTTCTTTGATTAAAAACATTTTTATTGTGATTTGGGTGAAGGTTAAAGAGCAGCTCAGCTGGCCATTGAGCAACGCATACACATTTTGTTTCATGTCATTGATAGCAATTCCCACAATGTACCATCACTTCCCCCACATCTTCTTGTTTCTTGTCTCCAAGCTTCCTTCATTCTCAACTTTTTTGAACTTCGTTCTTGGGGGAATGCTGTCTTTTGATCTCATGTGATCTATTATTCTACGGTATTTGTATGTCTCTAATGTCATTGTTCCCATTATAGACCTGTCTATTGTTTGGTTGAACATCGAGCCATGATGAGTTCAGTTCCAGACCTGCAGGGTAACTAAGCACCATAGTCTTGCAATTTCACCAGCCTTTATCCAAACAGTAAGCTTGGTGTTTTATCATGATTTTGAGTTTTGCCCCACATTTCCCTTCTACTCTAATCAAGCCCTTCTAATGTGATCTCTTTCATAGCAGTCGATAGTGAGAGCTAGGCACCATCTAGTTCTTCTGGTCTCCAGTGGTGGAGGGTGATCGTTGCTTGAGTCACTAGTCATTGATTCATTGTGCCCAATCAGTTCTCCTCTTCTGCTGTCTTCTGGATGGGGAGAGACCAACTGTTGCCCCTTTCCTGATTGCTCAGGAACTTTGAAAATCCCAGAGACGATGGTCCTGATCCCCCAGGCTCAACAACTCATTCCCTCACAGTTTTTGCATCTGTCTCAGAGATTTTTGACATTGGTCCCTGTATGCTCCACCATATACCTGGATCTATTTAACAACCAAGGTCAATACATTCTATAAATTTTTCAATGGCCGAGGATTCTGAAGAAGATTGCCAGGCTTCTCTTTCACAGCTCCTCTAAGTGGGTTGGGAATGACAACTTTTCCCTTAATAGCAGAGCTCATTAACTGTTTACACCCCTAGATACTTCTTACTCTTAGAAAACTCACTGCCATCAAATCCATGCTGACTCACAGCCAACTTATAGGGCAGCGTAGAACTGCCCCTGTGAGTGTCTGAGACTCGAACTCTTTATGGGAGCAGAATGCCTTATCTTTCTCCCACAAAGCAGCTGGTAGTTTCAAACTGCTGATATAGCAATTAGCAGCCCAACTTGTAGCCACTAGGCCACAAAGGCTCTTTTTCTTCTTAGCAAAGAGAGGGAAAATAAGCAAACGGAACATTCCCCTGGTGCTTCCCGTGGATGCTGTGATGGGAGCTGGATCCTGAAGGCCCGGATTGGCTAAAGCTCCATTTACACAGGAACACATGCCTCCCTTGTTAGTATTTGCATTGGGCAAGCCATTTCCTGCATTGACATTTTGCATCTAGTTAAATGCCAGCAACTCCAGAGAGACGTAGCTTTTACCTGTGGCTCTGCCCTTCTGGACAAGCCTTTGGTGCTCGATGGGGCTACTTTCAGTCTATGATCTTACATGTCCTTTTGGATCCCTTCGTCTCTTGTTTTTGTTTTGATTAACACAAACTGGATGAACAGCTTCAGGCTTAATATAATCGCTGCTGAATATTTCATTGGGAAATGTTGTTAAGAAGGCAGTTGTCATCCATGATCTAAGTGTATGCAGATGGTAAAGTGGCTTTGAATAATTATTATTATTAGTGAATTAAAGACAAATGTGCCTCAAAATGTGAACATTAGGTGTGTGTGTGTGTGTGTGTGTGTGCATGTTTTAAAGAGCACATGGCTTGGTGATAGAGAGGGCGAAGCACTGGTGAGGAGCACATGACAGTGTTCAGAGAGATGACAAAGGGTAGTGATGAAACAAAACAGATTCCAACCTCACATCCTCTGCTCCCTGCCTCAGAGGGAGGTCGCAACAAGGAGCAGAAAAGCCAAGGGCATTTCCTGCCCTCTCACAGCTGGCAAGCGCCACAGAAGGCATGGGGTTTTAATGCCGAGGCTTTGCTGCTGTGAGGCAGGGAGTGGGGCTTGCCAGAGTTTCCACACGCTGACATCACAAACATACCGCAAGTGGGTGCCTTTAACACACCAAAGTCAATGTTCTCACAGCACCGGAGGCTGACAGCATCATGCCAGTGCACCAGCTTGATGGGCAGGCTCTCTTTGTCCATCCCTGGGGGCTGAGGGCTCGTGGGCGGTATTCTTGTTTTGACTTCAAAAACCTCCATGGTTGGTGGTCCTTGGAGCTCTCTGCATGGCAGCTGCCTTCTTCCCTTGGAGTTGGTTTGCTTCAGTGTTGAATTGAATCCTTTTGTATCAGCCAAGTGTTTGGTGTAAGGTACAACCTCTTTAATGTCACAAAGAAAATCTCTGCCCAGGTGGGATTACATCCACAGTAAAAAATCCCACTCCTGTAGAGCTCACTCCAGCTCATCATGGCCCTCTCCAGGGGGGTTCCATGGCTGGGCATCTTTATGGAAGCACACAGCCACAGTTTTTCTCCAGAGAAACAGCTAGTGGGTTTTGAACTACTGACCTTGTGAATAGCCCCCTTCTTAATGTGTGCGCCAGAAGCCCTGCTCTGCGGTTTGATGAGCAGCCCTTCTGGCCATTGCTAAGGGCTACATGGCAAAGCCATTTGGTAAAAGCAACGTTGTCATCAGCAAAGAATGGGTTTAGCTGGCCTCAGTAGGATACTCAGCAGGGAAGTGATAAACTGCTTGGCTTGGGTTTTATGCAGGAGAACCATGGGAGTTGAGATGTGCAGTCTCTTGATTTGAACCCAGACACTCTATCTCCCAGCCTGAACTCTCACCATCATACTCAACTTTTGGGGGTCAAATGTTTGACTCACCTGAGAGATGTGCAGGTGAAAGCGTGCCCCAGAAACATCTCCCTCCCATCCCTGTCATCTCGGAGAGTTCTCCAGATAAGGATTGGTGGTTCATGTGAAGGGACATATTGTAGCATTTCCCTTGCACTCCTCAAAGGCAAGAAAATGACCCACAGCACCTCGAGTTGCCAGCAGTGTCAAAGGGGATGTGCTCCTTTAGACTCAAGCTGAGTCCCCAGGAGATGAGCTCTCAACTGTGGAATTAGCGCTTTTGAAAAGGGGCAAATCTTCCAGCAGTTCTCTCTTCAGAGGCCTGGCCGTACGCTCTGCAGACTTGTGGGCACGCTCACTCTGGTGAACCCAAATTCTTGGGAGAGGCTGATCTGTCCCTAGAAAACTGGCCACATGCAAAAGCATAGAGACCAATATCTGCCTCCTGCTGGAAGGATCTGGAAGGAGAAGGGTGGCTGGAGTCCTCTAGGAGGGAAGTTGAGAGCCAGGAGAGGCAGCAAAGCCACAGTTCCAGCAGGTGGTGTCCTAAGGCTAAGGGAACTTGCCAAGGATCAAGTGAATCCTGGAGGTGTCTGCAGCCCATCTTGCTGAGGGCCTCCATTTATTTCATATATCTATGGATAATGGGAAGGGCCCCCAAGGCCCGCTGGCTGACCTCATATGATACACCGTGAACTATCCACCTTGGCATCCTCCAAAGTCTCTGAAAGCTGCAGCCCCTCCCACCCACTGGCAGCCTTCTTGGACAGGATCTCCTCCACACTGCTGCAACCATGGGCTCACACACAAGGACCATTGTGAGGACGGTGCAGAACCAGGTGGTGCTTCAATCTCTTGTGTGTACTTTTGCTATGAGTCAGGAGCTCACTCAATGGTATCTAACAAGTTATTGTGAGATAACATGAGAGGACTTCGTGGAGGCCCTTCCAAGAGAGGGTTGGAACATAGCATGGTAAGAGGCCTGGTCAGGAATGTGCTCATCGTGCTCATTGTTTCCATCCCCTTCTCCCGGAAGCCACTGCTCTAGGGAGGAAAGGCAGGCCCAGAGACAGGGAAGGGCTAGGGAAGAGGGAGCGATAGGAGAGCAATAGAAAAGACAGGTTACTCTCCCTCATTCCCAGTATAGCTCCTCAAACCTGAGGTAAAGCCTCTGATTCTGAGGCTGAGGCTTATAATAGGACCAGACTGAATATTTAATCCCTCAAGCTGCCTGGAAAGTGTGGGAGCTGATTAAGATGGCAAGAGATGAAGAAGGAAGGAATCTACTGGTTACAGATATGAAAGCACCTGTTAGTGAGACCTTCTCAGTTTCTTATTGCCTTATCAATGTCATCAGTCCACTTAATGTACTCACTTTCCAAACGCCTATGAACCAATTGTACATACCTTGAGTTCTTTCTAGGAGGCAATATTAATATTCTCATTTCCGAGTTGAGGCCACAGAAGTTTGGACAACTTCTGGTTGTTGTTGTTGCTGGCAGGTGCTCATCAAGTTGGTTCCAACTCATAGCAACCCCTGTGCATACCGGAAGGGAGCATGGCCCCGTCCTGTGTCCCCCTCTCTGGAGGGCACTTGCCTCAAATCTTTAAATTCAAAGCTTCTTGTTTTGTCAAATGAAATCATTTCTTCAGTCAATCTCAGAAATCTTTATGTAAAAACGTTGGAAACGCCTTTCACTCAAGGTCTAGGGAGGCTGAGTAAGGTGGGAGGGGCTCCAGGACAGATGGTGGGAATCACTCCTGCAGGTGGGTGGTAGGTGGGCGAGGCCAGTCTGACTTGCCTCCCTGGTGACTGACCTCAACCAGCAATGGGCAGCTGGACACATGGCATGAAGTGACCTCTGGTCTTCGTGGCGGTGGATGCCAGTAGACTGTCAGGTATGGGAGACCCATGAGAAAATAGGTTACTTTTCTCTTTCTCTCCAAGTTTCTCTGTGATCTCTTTATGCTGCCTGAGCCCGCATGCATACTGACAAAGGCAGACACGTGCACACACATGGCAAAGTAAATAGAGACGCGCACATTCACAGACGTATTCATCCACGTGCAAATAGGCACATATGTGCACATGCATGCCAAAGCAGACACAAACATCCATGAATGCACATGTATTCGTGAAAGCTGATTTTCATGGGGAAAAAGATCAGATCTATCACTGTCACGTCCACTCCAACTCAAAGCAACTGTAGAACACAGAGGAGAACTGCCCCATTGGGTTTCCAAAGCTGTCATCTTGTCAGACACAGTCAGCCACCACTTTCTCCTGCAGAGCAGCTGGGGTTTTCCAACTGCCGACCTTTCACTTAGCAGCCGAGCACTTGCTGATTTTCATAGGAGTCTGGAAATCAGTTTCATTGCCTGCTAGTCACACCTCCTCTGTGAGTTAGCACAGCCTGGTAAGCTTGGAAGGAGAAAAATCTTCCTTCCCGAGGTAGTTGAGTGGTTTTCCCCTGAGGAAATGGTTCAGAAAAAGATTTCCTTCAAGAAATCAGAACACTCTTGAAGAGAAATTTCCTGTGAAAACATTTGTTTGCTTGACACTGAGACAAGTGAAGCAGCCCCCTGACTTCCCCCTTGGGTCCTCTTTCTCATCATGACTGCTCTGCTCAGCTACAAGGCTCCAGGTCCTGGGAGCAAGGGTGCCCTTCTATTTGGAACCTCACAGGGCTACACTGTGAGTCAGGGAAAGACCTGGAAACTTGAGCATCCTGAGAGGAGGCCTGCATAGCAATATCATCTGTCATCAGGCTCATCATTTCTCTCATTTTTTGTAAGATCATTGAGCCCTTGGAGCCCTGAGAAGTTCTCTCAGAGGAAGCCATCCTCCTCCCATGAATCCAAGAGGGACTGCTTAAAGATTGTTGTCTTCTACTTACAGGAATACCAGCAACCAATTGCCATTGAGTCAACTCGGACTCATGGAGAGCCCAACTGTGTTAGAGAAGTCCGGTCCCTAGAATTTTCCATGGCTGGGGTGGGTATTTTTCCAGAGGCATATCACCAGGCCCTTCTTGGAAGGCACCTCTGGGTGAACTCAAACCTTTAACCCGTAGTTCGCAGCCTAGCTCGTGAACAATACCATCCAAGGACGGTACAGTTACTTGCTAATGGTCACCTGCAGTAGATGAACCGAGGTCAAGTAACTGCCTGAGAAACATCAACCAGAGGAAAGCAGAGTGAACCCCAGGGTTCTTGGGAAGAGGGCCAGAGAGAGAAAAAGGAGAAAACAGCTTTCTCGGGACATCAGAAAGGAAAGGACTCCACTTTGTGGATGCCATAGAACAATCCCAAGCCAAGCATGGGTGAGAAACAGACCCCACCCAAACCCAGCGGGCTGGATTCTGTCGCCAAGTGTTGAACACCAGACATGGATATGACAGAGCCGCTAGTGGTCCGTGGAAAGAAACTGTTTGCCCATTGTCTGGTAGTTTTGCAGCATTTGAACAACCAGGCCTCTGCTGCCTCTTCTGGCCTGAAATATAATTGCAGCCATAACCGCCCAGCGGTTCAATGGGTAGAACTCCCTGGGGAGGGCTAACTACCCCAATCATTTGGGAGATCATTTTAGGATTGTCCAGGAGATCTTTGGCTGTGTCTATTATATGAACGATGGTGTCTTTGTTTTAAAAAAAGAAACTTTTTATTGTAAGGTGGGTTAAGATTTACAGAGAAAATCAGCTTTGCATGTAACAATTTATACACGTTTTGTTATGTGACATTGATGACAATCTCCTGCAATGTAATATCACTCATGCCATTGAAACTCTGCTTCCTGTTTTCATTCACCCTTCTCCCCTAACCTTGCCTGCCTTTTGAATTTGGCCTTGGGCAAATACTGCCTATTTGCTTTTGAATGGTGGATGGTTCTGAGGAATGTGTGCTCCTCAGTGCTATGATTCATTTTGGTGTAGTTGTTCTTATCAGGTGCCATTGAGCCAGTTGCAACCCACATTGACCCTATGCCAAACAGAAAGAAACACTACCTAGCCCTGAATTATTCTCCTAATTGTTCCCAAGCTTTAGCCCCTTGTTTCAGTCACTGTCAATCCATCTCCTTAAGGGGCTTCCTCTCTTTCACTGTCCCTCTACTTCACCTGGCATGATGTCCTTCTCCAGGGACTAGTCTCTCTTAATAACATGACCAAAGTATGTGAGAGGAAGTCTCACCATCCTTGCCTTTAAGGAGCCCTCTGACCATACTTCTTCTAAGACAGATCTGTTTGTTCCCTTGGCAGTCCATGTTACTTTCAATATTCTTCACCAGCACCACAATTCAAACATATCAATTCTTCTTCAGCCTTCCTTATTCAATGTCTGACTTTCACATACTTATGAAGCAATTTAAATTACTATGGCTTGGGTAAGGTGCACCTTAGTCCTCAAAGTAACATCCTTGCTTTTTAGCACTCTACAGACGTATTGTGCACCAAATGTATCCATATGCAATGCGTCATTTGATCTCATGATTGCAGCTTCCAAGAGCATTGATTATAGACCTCATCAAGACAAAAATCCGTGACAACTTCAACAAATAACAACAAATAAAACAACAACAACAAACTTCTCCATTTATCATGGTACCTATTGATCAAGTTGTGAGCATGTGTGTCTTCTTGACATTGAGTTGTAATCCATACTGAGGGCTGCAATCTTTGATTCTCATAAGGTTCACTTTATAAACCTGTTTATTTTTCAGGGGGTTGAATTCAGTTCCAGACCTGAAGGGTGATGAAGGACCATAGTAGTGGGGATCTCACTAGTCTATCTAACCAATAAACCTCATCTTTTATCATTATTATTATTACTATTGGTAGTAGTAGTATGACTTTCAGTTTTCTTACACATTACTCCCCACTCTATCTAGCATCATGTACCATGATCCCTTTCAGAGCAGCTGTTTGTGATAGGCAGGCACCATTTAGTTCTTCTGACCTTAGCATCATAGAGGCTGAGGTACGCATAGTCCATTACTGATTTGGACTAATTGTTGCCAGGCATCTTGATTTTCTTCACTGTTATTTGCTCCAGACAGGGTGCAATAGTTTATTGTGCCAGCCTGGCCGATAAACACAAGTATGATTAATCGAAGGGCAGAGGGATAAATGGCTTCGTGAGCCTCACCTTGCTTGTTCTGTGCCTCAATTTAAAGGGGTACACTGTCTGTGGGATGCCTAGCTTGTGGACTGTGTCGCTGTAAGTTGAGGTCCATTTAATCCCACAGGATTGGAATGTTCGTCTCTGGAGCTGGGGACCGACAGTTGGTGACAGTTGGTGACTTGCCTTGCTGTTTGCTGCCTGGGTATATATAGCCCAGCTCTCTCTACAGAAAGGGACTGGCAACTGGCGGCTCTCAAGCCTTAAAGGACTGCTAGTGTCTCACTGTTTTATAATTTAACTGTTAGTTTCTTGTGTTATCTATCTGTATATAATTTAGTGGTTCATTTCTTGTATTGTATATCTAGCTTTATAGATATATTTATATATAATTACTAGCAATATGGTTTTGTCTCTCTAGAGAACCCTGTCCAACACATAGGGTGAGACCAAGAACTGACTTTTAGTTTGCTACTCACTAGCTTTTGAAGACCCCAGTCACTTCCCTGATGGATACAGAACATTGTCTTTGTGAGCTAGTTTGTACCAATTGATCTTGAGGTCTCTCAGAGCTATGTTCCTGATCCCCCATATTTAGGACACGCTCCCTCAAGGGGTTTTGTTATAGCTAAGACATTTTCATAACTATGCCTCCTGGATGCACTATTATATTCATGGGCATATTTGTAGTATATGCTAATATGTATATAGAACTATTCTCTGGCAAACCTATATTTATTCATGGGGCTAGTCCCATTTTCCTTCCCACAACTGCTAAGATTTTGTGGTTTTTCTATCTACCTATTTATCTCTCTAGCTATCCTTGTATGTTATTGTTATTATTGGAGTATTTATCTCTGTTGCCTTTAATGCTTGTAGTCTACTGAGAAAGGATAGTGTTTTGATGTTCCAAATGTTTCCCATTTTCTGGGTTACATGACACAAACCAATAGAAGAAGAGAAAAGAAAAAAAATTAACCCAAGTAATAACACCAACAAAAAAACCAATTTAGTCTTTTGGTTAAGAATTAGTCAGACTTTCCCACTCCTAGGCTAACCCTTGAAAGAAAAAGAATGAGATAAAAGACCATAGGGAGGAAGAAAGGAGAGTGGGAGGCAAGGGAATAAAGAAAGAAGGTGGCAGGGTTGTGTGAACAATTAATGTGGACCTTCTTTGATGTGTATTAAAAATAATATTGACTGGTTTTTTCAATACTCACCAAAAATTATTTATGTCAATCAAGAAAACCTCACTACCCTGGAATCAATTCTGACATATAGCAACCCTTTGGACAGAGTATAGAACTGCCCCTGTGGGTTTCCAAGGCTGTAAATCTTTATAGGAGTAGAAAATCTCATCTTTCTCTTGTGGAGTGGGGGTGGGGGGAGTTTCGAACTTTTGATCTTCCCGTTAGAAGTCCAACTCATAATCTACTTCACCCACAGGGCTCCTCCTTTCATCATTAATCTAGACTGTTTGACCTTCTTGGCTTACTGGGTTTTATTTTCTCGCTTTGGAAGACATGGTACCAAAATACACACCATTTCCTAGCCCCCCAAAAATCAAAAGTAAGCAAAAACAAAACAGGAAAAACTAGCAACCCAATCCAAACCAACTAACCTTTTTAGCCATATAGATAAAGGATACTTGTAGCCAACCTCTGTGTTGGGGGCAATAGGGATGGATGGGGACTGTGGTTAACAGGCACGTGTCAGCTCATCCACAGGGGACATTCAAATTCTAGCTCCAGACTGTTGTTGCCTTGGGGAAATGCAAGGATTTTAAGGCCTGATTTTCTGTTTGTAACTGAGATGCTGAGAATATAAAATTCGATGTGAAATCGTCAACTTTTCAAATTTTGGATCACATTAGTTAAAACCACTTTTCAGGCTGCTCATCATCATACTAGCACGTCATTAGGCTAAAATCATATCAAAGACATCTGGTTTATCCCCTGTGCCCTTTAAAGACAGCTGAAACATGAGGACGGGAATTTGACATTCATTCTTCCTCTAGACCCTCACCCTTTGCCTCCATCGGCTGGCGTTCATAGAAGAGGCAGACGGTTTTGTTCAACTTCAGCATAATCAGAGTCCTGAGAGTTAAACACAGTACATATATCATTTCATACTAGTCATTTTAATATTAGCCCAAACAAAACCAACAAAAACCCAACCCGTTGCTGTTATGTTGGTTCTGGCTCCCGAGGACCCCCTGGGTGCCAGGGAGAAACTACAAATCACAGGATTCTCAAGCCTGTGGGCTTCTAGAAGCAGGCCATTAGTTATTTGTTCTGAGGGGTGCAACTGCCCACCTCTTGATACGTTGAGTCCTTAACCATTTGTGCCACCCAGGGTCTCCCAGTCTTCGTATGTGACCCCCAAATTCCTTGACAGGCTACCTATAGGAAGGTAGAGTCTATGTCCTTTCCCCTTAAATTGGGATGTTTCATGACCTCTGTGACCAATAGATTATGGAGAAGATGACACTGTGACATCTAGTTTGGGCAACCCCCTTTCCTCCCCCAAAGTGCTTCACGGCTTCTGAAAAATCCCTTCAAAGACTTCTTCTTGAGTGCTCACCCTTAGAATGTCTAGCCTCCACGTGCTACCTCTCAGGACACTTCTCAGCACCCGAACACTATGCTGAAAGAAGCCTGAGCCACCTGGAAAGGCCACGTGGAGACACTCCAAACAACAACCTAGCTAAGCACCCAGCTAACGGCCAGCTTCAGCTGCCAGCCCTCTGAGTGCACGTGTAGGCACTGGAGTCACCAGAGGCCCCTGCCCCAGCTCCCATGTGACTGCCAACTCATGGGAGACTCCAAGCACGACCCAGTGGCCTCCCAGCAACCACACGATGATGGTCCTTGTTTGAAGCCACTGCGTTTGGAGAGGAGGTGTTTCTTGCCCAGCCACAGGGATGAGAACCTGCGTCTCAACAACATGCAGGTGTGTGAGGGGGCCGTCTCTTGAGCAAGGCAGCCTCCCTTCTTGTCAACTCCTGGGGATTTTTGTTGTTCTTGCCACTGCTGCCCCAATTCCCCAGGAGCTAGAGGAAGGCAGGCAGCAGGCCTCATGTGGCCAGGAGGCAGGAGCCTTTGTGGGATGCAGTTACAATGGGAGAGATAACCTTAAAGGCAGGAGCCTGACTTTACCTTTTCCTCCTGGAGATTTGGGATGCAGAACACCTGTCAAATCCCATCTTCTGTCCAACCCTGATCATATGTCTGTCTTATGTTTGCACACAGGACGCAGACTTGTGAACACCCAAAGAACAGGGTCTGGCGCCAAGAAACCAGCGCCACAAGGAGCTGATGTTTCTCCAGCAATGGGGAGGGGTGGGATGAGAGGAAGAAAGGAGTACAAATCACTGGATCAAAACAAGGTGGGGAAAGGAAGGAGGAAAGGGAGAGAGTGAAGGAGGGAGACTGGGAGGCTGAAGGGAAAAGGCAGGGAAGGAAAGGAGAAAGGTGGGGGTGGGGAGAGAGGAGCGAAGAAGAAATGGAGGAGTGCGGGAGGGAAGATGGAAGGTGAAGGCAGGCAGGAAGACGTGAGCAAAGGGAGGGGAGGAAGAAAAGAGAAAGAGAAGGGCAAGAAGAAGAAAGGAAGGTAGGGAAGAAAGGAAGAAAACGAGAAACCTAATGTCAATGGCACCCTCTATGTTTTTATTTCCTGTTTTTCTGAGGTAGCCTCTTCAGCAGAAGCAAATGGGCTGTATCGCCTCAAACTCCACCTAGGTAGAAAGCACGGGTTTCATTTCGCCAGGGCCTGTGTAAATGTTTGAACTGAGCAGCATTAACACTGAGACAGTGATTACCCCACGTGGCTGTTGCGCTCTGATGATACCAAGGCAACGGGAAAGGGGGCTCATTATTTCTCCAGGTGACAAAAAAATTGTATTTTGACATTTCACCCTGAATGTGGGGAAGGGGGGCGTGGTGGAGGAAGCAGGGGCCCTTTGTGGAGTCTCCTCTTGCCATTGTGATGCCCCTTGGCCTGCCAACAACCTGAGGTCCTGCACGCTGCCAGTGAGGGGCTTGGCTGCAGGCCCTAGCCCAGCATTTCTTATCAGATTTACTGTGACAAGTGATGGGAGAAAAGCAAGATGCTGTTAACAGCGCATCCATTCAGACCCTGCTATTTAGAAATTTGGATTTATATTTTGTCAGAGAGAAGTAGCACTGATGTTAATCTTTGCACTACCCTTGGAAAAAAATCATTCATAATCTAATAACAGTAATCCATAGCATTTGTGGAGCTCTGAGAACCAAGGGATGGTCAGAAGCATTTTTAGACAGATGTCTCATTTCATCTTCAAAGCAACCCAGTGAGGAATAAGAAAAGTTGGCTTATGACTTCCCTTCTGGAAAGTGAGTCTTTGGAAGCACAGAGAAGTCCAGGTTTGCCCAAGGTCACATAGTCAATAAGTTAGAGAGCCTGGATTTGAACCTGAGCGGTCTGCTGCCAGAGGTACTTTTTTGCTCGTGTTTATTAAGGCAACTTGCAGCTCTGGCAAGGATTCAGATAGAATTGAGGATCACTTTTTTAAACAATTTATTAGGGGCTTATACAACTCTTATCACAGTTCATACATATACATACATCAATTGTATAAAGCACATCTGTACAGTCTTTGCCCTAATCATTTTTTTCTCCTCTTTTCTTTTTTTACATTTTATTAGGGACTCATACAACTCTTATCACAATCCATACATATTCATACATCAATTGTATAAAGCACATCCATACATTCCCTACCCCAATCATTCTCAAAGCATTTGCTCTCCACTTAAGCCCTTTGCATCAGGTCCTCTTTTTTCCCCCTCCCTCCCCTTTCCCCCCTCCCTCATGTGCCCTTGGTAATTTATACATCGTTATTTTGTCATATCTTGCCCTATCCAGAGTCTCCCTTCCCCGATTCTCTGCTGTCCCTCTCCCAGGGAAGAGGTCACATGTGGATCCTTGTAATCAGTTCCCCCTTTCCCGCCCACTCACCCTCCACTCTCCCTGCATCGCCCCTCACACCCTTGGTCCTGAAGGTATCGTCCACCCTGGATTCCCTGTACCTCCAGCCCTCATATATACCAGTGTACAGCCTCTGCCCTATCCAGCCCTAACAGTGCTTCTCTCTATCCTTGTGGAGCCCTGGTGATGGGCTGGGCTGCTAAGTAGTAGCTTAAAGAGGCTTTCCCCTCCTGTGAAAAGTTACACTCTCGGGAAACTCACGGGTTGCTCTGAATCAAGGTCAACTCAATGGCAGTGAGTTTGGCTTTTTAATGTCTCTCCCTGTTGTTGTTGTTGTTAGTTTGCCATCCAGTTGGTTCTGGTCCATGGCAAACCTATTCACAGCAGAATGTAACAATAACAGCTCCTCCTCCATCCACCCAAGTGCTCCTATGCTCAGTCCTCTTGTTGTAGTCACTGTGTCAATCCAGCTCTTCAAGGGCCTTCAACCTTTTTTCACAGCCCTTCCATTTTTCTAAGCATGATGCCTCTCCAGGGACTGGTCTCCACTGACAACATGTCCAAAGTCTCACCATCCTTACTTCTAATGAGAATTCTGGCCGTACTTCCAAGACAGATTTTGTTTGTTCTTTTGGCAGTCCATGGTACTGTCAATATTCTTTGCCAGTACCATGGTTCAAATTCATACAGTTTACCTGGGTCTTCTTCACTCAATGGCAAGCTTTTCACATGCAGATGAGGCCAATGAAAATACCATGGTTTGGATCAGGTGCACTTCCTGCTTAAAGTAACATCCTAACTTTTCAACATTCTAAAGAGCTCTTATGCAGCAGATCTACCCAGTGCAATGTATCTTTTCATCTCTTGACTGCTGCTTCCAGGAGCATTGCTTGTGGATCCAGACAAGACAAAATCCTTGACAACTTCAAGTTTTTCTCGATTTATCATCATGTTACCTATTGGTTCAGTTGTGAGTATTTTGGTTTTCTTTGTGTTGAGTTGTATCCCACATTGAAGGCTGCAATCCTTGATCTTCACCAGCAAGTGCTTCAAGTCCCCCATCCTTGTCACCAAGCCAAACTGTGTCGTCTGCATATAGCAAGTTGTTAATAATATTTCCTCCAAATCTGATTCTGTGTTCTTCTTCATATAATTTGGCTTCTCTGATTATTTGCTCACCATACAGATTGAAAAAGTATAATAGGTGGGTGCAACCTGGATGCACACCTTTCTTGATTCTTAAACCGTGCAATCTACCCTTGTTCTATTTGTGCTACTGCTTCTTAATCCATGTACAAGTTTCACATGAGCAAGACAAAGTGTTCTGGAATTCCCTTCTCAAAACTATCCATGTTTTGTTATGATCCACACAGTCAGATACCTTGGGTGTTAATAAAACATAAGTAAACATCTTTTGGGTATTCACTGCTTTCAGGCAAGATCCATCTGATATCTGATATCCTTTGTTCCACATCCTCTTCTGAATCTGGCTTAAATCTCTGGGAAACCAAACTCACTGCCTTGTAGTTGATGACAACTCATCCTGACCCTATAGTATAGGGTAGAACTAACTGCCCCTGTGAGTTTCTGAGACTGTAACTCATTATGGGAGTAGAAAACCTTGCCTTTCTCCCACGGAGTGACTGGTGGTTTTGAACTTCTGACCTTGGGGTTTGCAATCCAACCTGTAACCACTGTGCCACGATGGCTCTTGAATGCTGAATATGGTAACTTTCTGTCAATGAATTAATGCAACTGTTGTTGTATTAGCTTCAGTACAATTTGACTCACATGTGATGCCAATGATAGTGTTACATAATTTGACCATTCGGTTGGTCTCCCTTCTTTGGTATGTATACACATATGGATCTCTTCCAGTCTGTTAGCCAAGTAGCTGTATTCCAAATTTCCTGACATAGATGTGTGAGTGCTGCCAGTGCTTTATCAGCTTGTGGAAACATTTCAATAGATATTCCAGCAATTCCTGGCATCTTGTTTTGGGCTAGTGCTTTCCATGCATCTTGAATTTCTTCTTTCCTGACCATTGGTTCTTGCTCATATGTTACCTCCTGAAATGGTTGAATGTTGGTCTATTCTTTTTGATACAGTGACTCCATATTGTTTCCATCTTCCTCAGATGTTTCCTTCATCATTCAATATTTTGCCCATAGAATTTTTTAATATTGCACCTCGAGACTTGACATTTTTCTTCAGTTCTTTCAGTTTAAGATATGCTGAATATGATCTGCTTTCGTTTTCTAACTCTAGGCCTTTGCACATTTTGTGATAATATTTTACTTTGTATTCTCGAGTTGTCCTTTGAAATTTTCTATTTAGCTCTTTACTTCATCATTTCTTCCATTTGCCTTAGCTACTCTCTGATTAAGAGTAAGTTTCAGAGTCTCTTCTGACATGCACTTGTATCTTTTCTTTATTTCCATTTTTTTAAATGACACTGTGCTTTATTCAGAGATGTTCTCAAAATTTGGTGGGTTATTATCAAGGTTGTATATTGACTCTCGTGTACTTGTTTGCATTTTCTTGAACTTCAACTTGAGCTCACATATGAACAATTGCTGATCTGTTCCACAATCAGTCCCTGGACTGGTTTCAGTTGCTGATATTGAGCTTCTTTTATTGTCTCTTCCCACAGGTGTAGTCAATTTGATTTCCGTGTATTCCATCTGGAGAAGTCCACATTTATGGTCACCTTTTTTGTTGTTGATCAAATGTTTGAAGAAATCATGCCAAATTCTAACATACAATCAAGATAAATTGGTAATTATTGGTGATTGGAGTGCAAATGTTGGAACCAAAGAGGAAAGAACAGAAGTTGGAAAATATAGTATATGCTATCAGCAATTTATTGGTCTTGCAAACTCTGTCATGCGATCTCCAGCTTGGTTTCTATCACCAAGACCATATTTTTCAACTACTGATCCTTCCTCTTTGTTTTCAACTTTTGCATTCCAATAGCATTTTGATAGCAAGTCTGACAAATTTGGGACTGAATATGGTGGTAGAATTATTCAATTTCTGCATCACCGGCTTTGGGTGGTTGGTGCATAAATTTGAACAATAGTTGTATTGATTGGTTCTCCTTGAAGGGGGCTAGATAGCATCCTATCAAATATAACATTGTACATTAAAATAGATCTTAAAATGTCCTTTTGATGATGAATGCAATGTTGTTTCTCTTGATTGTGTCATTTCCAGCAGAGTAAACCATAAGATTTTCTGTTTCAAAATGGTCAATATCAGTCCATTTCAGCTAACTAATGCTTACAATATCAATCTTTATGTATTCCATTTCATTTTTTTTATCTATTTCATTTTTAATGACTTCCAATGTCCCTAGATTCATATTTCATACATCCCAAGTTTCAATTATTAATGACGATTTGAACTGTTTCTCCTCATTTTGAGTTGTGGCCCATCAGCAAATGAAGGTCCTGATGGCTATCCTCGATTTGCATCATTATGGTCGACTTGCCTATGAAAAGTCAGCTCTTCCTCTTCCTCAGCCAGTATTTTGAGTACTTTCCAAGTTGAAGAGCTCATCTTCTGGCACACGTTCTGACAATGTTCTTCTGTTGTTCATGGGGGGTCTAGTAACTGACAGTGTTGCTGCTATCCATAGGGTTTTCAATGGCTCATTCTTCCCATGCAGGTAGCCAATTCCTTCTTCATTGTCTGTTCTTTGTCTGGAAGCTCTTTGGGTGACCCTGCTGGTATATGAAATGCCAATCACATAGCTCCCAGTATCTCACAAAACAAAAGTCACCACAGTACCACAAAATGCCAGACAAGTGATGGACCTCTATTTTTAGTGAGGCGTGGCCTGGTGGGAGGAGTGGGCCCTTAGGTGGTTCTGATCCACTTACTGGAACAAATACTGTTAGTTCTTATTTCATAAATGTGAAATGCATAAAAGAGACACCCCCCCCCAAAATATCCTCCAATTCAGACTTTCTGCCTTTTAAAAGAGGATAACCCACTCTGATTCAAAGTCATTGAGGTGTTTTGTTTTTCCCTCCCTCTGAGGCTACAGAGACTAGACTAATCACAGCTGAAGTGGAGCGACTGAAATGACTTAAAGCACCAGCTAGACTGGCTGTCAGAAGCAGCTACAGTCAACAGCTACAGACTGACAGAGCTGCTCAGCCAAGAGCTGAGGGTTCTCAACTCCCACTTCTACTGATGGGCACAGCCAGTGGCCTCTGGGAGTTGACTGGAACCCAGCAGCCAGCTGTGAGGAGCAAGCTAATTCATCTCAGCCTGGCCCAGGTCATCAAGTCACTGAAGGAGTATCGGGAAAGAGGGAAGAAATTTGGGGTCCCACATTTGGCCACAGACAAAAGTTGTTCTGTGTTTAGACAGTAGTTCTGGGCCTGAGTTTGGGGCAGGTGTGATGAAGGAAAGTCGGCTCCCTCCCTGCATCTGGGAACAGATGGTGGGGCTGCCCTGGAAACAGCAGGCCAGTCAGCTGGAGCAAAAAAGGCTTGGCCTCTGAAGCCCTGGCAGGGAAGACTGAAGCTACCTGGACTGTTTTTTCTTAACCCAATGGCTCCTGCTACCCTCACCACCCCCAACTAGGTAAAAGGGAAGAAAGATGCATTTTCTTTACAGAGGCAACTTTCTAGAAAGGAGACCAGCCCACCAGCTGTGAAAGGTCCCCTTAAACCATTTTACTTTGAGCAGGAGGAAGAAATGTTGAGATTCCCAGAGCCACGTGGAATTGTGGATCCTCTAGGTTCCAGTGATGCCAGATCGATTTTTCTAGAGAAAGTCAAAATTCCTGTTTTCTTAAAAACCTCCTGATTTTTTCAAAGGCGATTCAATAACATTGGATAGAAGCCAAGTAGGCCAAAGAGCCCTGATGGCACAGTGGGTTATGTGTTGGGCAGCTAAGTAGAAGGTCAGTAGTTTGAAACCACCAGTCACACTGGGGGAGCGGGGGGTGGGGGATAGGGTGGGGGGCTGTGCAGAGATGAGACCTTCTAGTCCATATAGATTTCAGCCTCAGAAACCCACAGGGGCAGTTCCGCTCGGTCTTACAGGGTCACTGTGAGTTGGAATCTTCTAGATGGCAGTGAATAAGCAGGCCAACCAGAGTCCACACAGGTCCTCATTTGGCCATGGGAGTCCCCAGTCT
The DNA here is from genome assembly GCF_050624435.1 of Tenrec ecaudatus. NCBI lineage: Eukaryota > Metazoa > Chordata > Mammalia > Afrosoricida > Tenrecidae > Tenrec > Tenrec ecaudatus. The sequence goes on from NW_027457651.1 coordinate 2,354,474, forward strand.
GTGACCCTCACAGAATCGACCTTTGTGTATCGATGTTAAAAGTGAGATCCAGAGAGGGGAGCGCCTGTCCCCTTGAGGAGCACCGAGTTGACTTTCCAGTCTCCAATCTGTAGCAGACACTCCCGGTGCTCCTTCTCTTCATTCCCAAATTCCTGATTCCGTGTACTCGCCTCAGTCACCAAGGGCCAGCTCTGAAGGTCCCTTTGCTGGTGCTGGCTGAATGTGCTGAGGAACATAAGCCCCTGGGAACAGCCCTGACCAGGCCCCTCACTCCTTGGATGGCAAAACTCTGAGAGGCGTGTGCTACACCTACCCCTGGAGACTTCCTAAGTGATTAAGCAGCAGGTTCCCAGGTTTGTAATTGGATTCACAATCTATTTGTTATCGGTGGCCTTCCCTCCACTGGCTCACAATGCCACATCATTACCTGCATGCTCAGAGTTTCCTAAATAAGCTCATTGCCTTTAAGTCTTTGGCCAGGGTCTGCTTCAGTGAGAACCCAAACTAAGCCCAGGTCTGAATCGTTATGTGTCCTTCCTGCCATCCAGTTGATGCCGACTCATGGCGAATCTATAGGATAGGGTAGAACTGCACCTGAGAGTTTCTCTGACTGGAACTCTTTTTTTTTTTTAACATTTTATTAGGGGCTCATACAACTCTTATTACAATCCATACATATACATACATCAATTGTATAAAGCATATCCGTACATTCTTTGCCCTAATCACTCTCAAAGCATTTGCTCTCCACTTAAGCCCTTTGCATCTGGTCCTCTTTTTTTTACCCTCCCTCCCGCTCCCCACTCCCTCATGAGCCCTTGATAATCCACAGATTGTTATTTTGTCATATCTTGCCCTATCCGGAGTCTCCCTCCCCCCCCTTCTCTGCCGTCTGTCTCCCAGGGAGGAGGTTACATGTGGATCCTTGTAATCTGTTCCCCGTTTCCAACCCACTCACCCTCTACTCTCCCAGTATCGCCCCTCACACTCCTGGTCCTGAAGGTATCATCCACCCTGGATTCCCTGTGCCTCCAGCTCCTATATGTACCAGTGTACAACCTCTGCCCTATCCAGTCCTGCAAGGTAGAATACGGAGCATGGTAGTTGGGGGGAGGAAGCATCCAGGATCTGGGGGAAAGCTGTGTTTTTCATCGGTACTACATCGCACACTGACTGACCCATCTCCTCTCCTAAACCCCTTTGTGAGGGGATCTCCAGTGGCCAGCAAATGGGCTTTGGGTCTCCACTCTGCACTTCCCCCTTCATTCACTATTATGTGTATATATATATATATCATATACCATATATTTTTCATAATGCCTTATACCTGGTCCCTTTGGCACCTTGTGATCGCACAGGCTGGTGTGCTTCTTCCATGTGGGCATTTTTGCTTCTGAGCTAGATGGCCGCTTGTTCACCTTCAAGCCTTTAAGACCCCAGACACTATCTCTTTTGATAGCCGGGCACCATCAGCATTCTTCGCCACATTTGCTTATGCACAAGTTTGTCTTTGGCAATCGTATCATGGAGGTGTGCAGCCAATGCTGTGATTTTTTTGTTTTTTGATGCCTGATAACTGATCCCTTCGGGACCTCGTGATCACACAGGCTGGTGTGCTCTTCCATGTGGGCTTTGTTGCTTCTGAGCTAGATGGCCTCTTGTTTATCTTCAAGTCTTTAAGATCCCATACACTATCTCTTTTGATAGCCGGGCACCATCAGCTTTCTTCACCACATTTACTTGTTCACCAGCTTTGGCTTCAGCAGTTGTGTCTGGAGGATGAGCATTGTAGAGTGCCAATTTAATAAAAGAAAGTATTCATGCATTGAGGGAGTGCTTGAGTTAAGGCCCAAGGTCCTGCCGCCACCTTAATACTAAACCTATAAATATAGACACATAGATCTATTTCCCCATCATATATATATTTGCATGCACATGTCTTTGTCTAGACCTCTATAAATGCACTTTGACTCCTAGCTCTTTCCTCCATCTCCCTTGACTTTCCTCCTGTCCCACTACCATGCTCCGTCCCCACCTGGGTTACAGCTATACCTCTTCTTTACGTAACCTTACCCTTGATCATTCCCTACCAGGCCTGCCACTTCCCCCTCACTACCATTTCGAGTCCCATGTTGTTCCCTTGTCCCTGTGTTTGTTAACACCACTTCCTTACCTCCCGCACCTCCCCCTATCCCAAGTGCCCCCGGAACTGTCGGTCCTGTTGTTTTTCCTCCAGATAGTTCATCCAGCCTCTCTTATTTAGACAGACCTGTGGAGACACTAACATGCACGAAAACAAGACAGAGGAAAACAAAGCAACAGTATACAACCAGACAACAAAACAACAAAAACTAACCACTGACAAAGAACAAAACAAAACACATCAAGAAAGAAGAGCTTGTAGTTAGTTCAAGGATCATTTGTTGGACCTTAGGAGTGTTTTCCAATCCAGTCTGTTGAGGCACCACAACCTGGCCCCAAAGTCCACTTTCAGCATTCCCTGGGGACCTTGCCACTCCATTCCCTTGCTGTTCCACTGCACTCCACCACACTTTGCCTCGGTGTGGTGGAATCAGGTTAGGTGCAATTCGCACACTGTGTCTCCAGTGCTGTCCCCTGTATAACCCTTGGTAACTGAGGGGCATCTTGTCTCATAGTGGGGCCAGCCATGTTGTTCTCTTTGTGGACTGGCTGCTCTGAGACTGGAACTCTTTAGGGGAGTAGAAAGCCTCATCTTTCTCCCTTGGAGTGGCTTGGGATTTCAAATTTGCCATTTCAGACATTGCGTTTAGCAGCCCAAGACATAACCCCTATACCCCACCATAGCTACAGAAAACAATAAAGAAACAAAATCCAACAACACTCATTGCCATTGGGTGCATAACAATCCTATCGAGAGAAAATACTGCGGCCTCCTGGGTTTCCAAGGCTATAACTCTTTGTAAAAATAAAATTGTGTTATATTTTCAGTGAAAATTTACATAACCGATTAGGTTTTCATTTAACAAATTCTCTACTTGTTTAGTGACATTAGTTAATTTTTCAATAAAAAGGAAAGCAGAAAATTAAAAAAAGAACAAATGAAAAACGTGTTAAGAGTAAAGACAAATGATAAGATGTTAATTTTTAACCTAATCATATCTGCAACAATACACTTTCTGATGTACTGATGTTGAGCAGGGTTTAATCCCATCCCTGGTGAATGGTCCCAGGGGATTTAATGGAGGCTTATTCTCTGTGGAATCTCTGCCAATGCATTTTGAGTTTTTATACTCATCTAAGGTTATAACTCTTTATGGGAGAAGAAAGCCTCATCTTTCTCCAAAGGAGCGACTGGTGAATTCCAACTGCTGACCTTGCAGTTAATAGCCCAACACATAACCCATTATGCCACCAGAAGAGAGATTTGTATCTGGGTGCCTTCCAATTCAAGCACTACAATTATGCAAGGAGGATATTTTTTTCTGTACTGGAGCCAGGTCAAGTCAGAACCAGTGTGTCCATGGTTTGCAGCGAAGTCAGAGGAAGAAGAGGGTAGACTGTCTATAACTTCTCATAGCCCAGAGAAATGCTAGGCCTGGAAGGGGGCATGTGGCTCAACCATATTCAGAAAATCTGCACACTAACCTCCCCGGCTCAAATAATTACCAGCACCATGTCTCTGAATATCACCTGAAAGCAAAATAGTGAAAGCACCATTTCCATTTCATAATACTTTTATTAAAAGTAAAGTTCAATTCAGTGATGTGAAGAAGCTGGGAAAATTATCTTTTCATTTCTTTCTTTTTCTTTCCCTCCCTTTCCCCTTCTTCTCCACAGAACTGAGAGGCAGAAGGAATAAAGGCAGCATGGCACCAGCTGGAGGACACCGTGGGGTCAGGGTCACCATTTAACTCACGCTTCTCCAGTTTGGAGGGGCAACTGGATGTCCTCATTTGTGAATTTGCTTATTAATCTTTTTGAGTTAACAAGGTCATGGTAAAAAATGATTGTTGGTGTTTTTGTTAGGAACCTTCTAGTCCAGTCCAACTCATAGTGACTCAATGCATCAGTGCCGAGCTCTCTAGACCAATGGTTCTCAACCTGTGGGACCCTTGCACAGGGTGACTGTAACAAAATTACAGTTATGAAGCAGCAATGAGAATATTTTTATGGTTGTGGAGGTCACCACAACATGAGGAACTGTATGAAAGGGTTGTGGCATTAGGAAGTTTGAGAACCACTGCTCTAGGCTTTTCTATGCTGTAATCTTTACAAGAATGAGTTGCCTGGTTTTTCTTCCAAGAACAGAGCCACTGGTGGGTTCAAACTTTCAACCTTTTGGATAGCAGCTGAGCACTTAACCATTGTGCCTCCAGGGCTCTTTGATAAACTCTATCAGAGGGTCTTAACCATTGCAACCCCATGGATCCTTTTGGCATTTAGGAAAGGCTATGGAACACCTGCCCACTCCCCAGAATAATATTTCCAAATACCTCCAATGAAATACAGAATCACAAAGGCACAAATTGTATTGAAATGCAGTGATAAAAATAAGACATTGGATTTGTGGCAAATATACATGTTAATAAATACATTAAATATGATCTGATGGTGGGTCTAATAAACCAAACCCACACCATTGAGTTGATCCTGACTCACTGTGACCCTATATAAAATTCCTCAGGCTAAATCTTGACAGGAGCAGATCATCTCACCTTCCTCTCAGAGAACAACTGGTGCCTTTGAACTGCCAACCTTGAGGTTACCTGCCCAATGGCTCACCCACAGCGTCACCGTGAGTTCTAGATAGTGATGAGCATGAACTGTACTCAACGATGGCTGCAACGACTAGCATGGGGTGTGAAAGCATGTAGAATTTCTCTCGGTGGTAATCGCATGGCTATTCAGAACACAGCTGTGGACATGCTAAACTGCCCTAGGAGCTTAGGGGAACTAACTCAACCAGGATTGTCCCTCATCCAATTTGACATTGCTCCCCAGCCTGCTGGGGCTCAGTGGTTCAGTGTTAGGGTCCCTTGTCTAGATACCAGGGCTGGCATGGAGAAAGTCATTCCTCTGCAGCCTTCTAGTGTGTGGGGGAAGATATTAGTGTTAAGCCTTGGCAGGAAATTGGTGGATTTTCCTGGCAGCCACATTCTTAATAACCATTTACTGGATACTTATTATATTCTGAGGGTAAATTGTGGTTCAGTTGTAGAATTCTCCTTTTCCATGTGGGAGATCTGGGTTTGAGTCCAAGACAATGCAACTCATGTGCATCCAACACTCATTTGTCAGGGGGATGCTTGGTTATTGCTGTGGTACTGAACTGATTTCTGTGTTGCTATGATACTGAAATGGGGAAGCTTGGTTGGGTGCGGCTATGAGACTGAACCTGTTTCTGTGATGTGTCCAGACTAAGATGAGCGATGAAGAAGAGCCTGGTATTCTACTTCTGAAAACCAATTAACGAAAACCCCTGTGAATCACAATCTGATGCACAACCAAAGAGATGGTGCAGGACCAGGGAGAATATTGCCCATGGAGTCACTGGGAGCTGGTTGTCACAGTGAGTTGGACTGGAGGCTGACTCAACAGCAGCTAACAACCATTGTGTTCCAGGCACTCGATTTGCTTTAAAAATCTAGCTCAGCCTTCTGGTACAGGGAAGTGATTAATCATGCCTACTTTATAGCACACAGTGAACCCTGATCAATGTCAGGCCCTGCTTGTGTTTTGTCCCTCCTTTTCCACATTCACATCACTTCCATTCCCCTCTTCAGACAAGTACCCCCTGCTGGGTGCTTGGTGTGTGTGTGTCCTTATAGGCATACAGCCATGTGCACTAGACCATGCTGCTTGGTGAATGGGCTTTCAGCTTCCATGAATGGTACTGCAATATAAATCTCATTCAGTTTCTGACCTTTTCAACTCCTTGCAATGTCATTAAGAGTTATTGCCATGCTGCATATCAATTGCATGTGCTGCTGCGTGCCACTTGGTCATGAGCAATCATCATCTTTCTTTTTTTTTTTCCTTCTTCAGTTGTCTGTTGATTGGCATCCAATTCGGCTCCAACTCTTCTCTACTGCAGGTATCAGCGTGGTGACCATTCTTTTAAAAATGCCCCAAGGGCCCTGTGAATTGGATAAATAGCTTGGCCTATATACCCAGGAATTATGCGTTGGGCTGCTAACCCCAAGGTGAGCAGTTCCAACCCACCAGCTATTCCATGGAGCAAAGAGAGGCTGTCTGCTGTCGTAAGAATTTAGTTTTGTAAACCTATAGCAGCAATTCTACTGTGCCTTGTAGGGTTGCTAATGAGGAAGAATCAACTGGGGTTTTGTTTGTTTTTATCCATCCAGGAGAGAGCTTTGATGGGGGAGATATTAAGTGCTTGGCTGCTAACCCAAAGGTCAGTAGTTTGAAGCCGTCTTCCACACACTGTGGGATAAAGGCATGGCTGTCTACTTCCCAATAGAAGCCTTGAAAACATCACGGGACCATTCAGCTTTGTTTGATAGGGTCATGAGGAATGAAAGTCAACTCAGTGATTGCGCTTCTTTGGTTGTACGCCCAGGAGGGGCTCACTAGGTCCTAGGGTCCATTCAATGGGCTTTCACTAAGCTCTGCCAGATTGCTGTGCAGCAAACCTGCATCATTAGCAGTGTTTCTCTGCTTTCCCCGGATCTCCAATGACACTTGGTATGTTTGTCTTTCTAACTGTTGCCCGTTTGATGGTTTTAAAAGGTCAAGCACAATAAACTCATCTATCCCAGGCACTTTATGGTTCTGTAGCAGATTCTTAGGGTTGCCATGCCACATTCCTTTGACCCATCTCTGACACCATCTCACTGCCTTCCAGTCAATACCGACTCATAGCGATCCTGTGGGGCAGTGTACAATTGCCCCCTGCGAGTTTCAAACACTACAACTCTTTATTGGAGTAGAAAACCCCATCTTTCTTCCTTGGAGCTAGTAGTTTTGAACTGCTGACCTTGAAGTTAGCAAACCAACTTGTAACCACTGCACTTCCAGGGCTCCTCCTGATATCCATCATAGCAGTGACGAACGGCTCTATGTAAGTGCAGGCTCCTGCTGAAATGGTGTCTTATCACAACTGTGCAGCACGCAGCTCTCCATGTCCTTCTGCCTCGAAGCCTTTTCAAAGGCATGGAAAGCCAAACCCAGGAAGGTAGGAGAGGTCACCTTACTAGGAGGAATGCTCAACACCACTACAGGCGAAGAAGAGCCCAGCCTCCTGTTTCTGGTAGACAATTCTAGGACAGAACCCATGTTGCTCAGAAGTCCTGGGGGAATCAAGCCCCTGTATCCTAAATTAAAAGCCTCAACACCCCGTTCCCATTGTGATTGCTTCTCCCCCTAACTCAGTCTTGCGTCTGCTTTCCTATTCCCACTCCTTGCCATCAGATCTCAAATAGACTCCCTGCACCCAGGCCTGAGGAATAAGCTCGGTATGCAAGGGCACTCAATCCAAGACACACACATTACTCTGAATCTCCAAAACAACCCTGTGGGCTACGTGTGTAATCCCCAGTTCACAGATGAGAAATGGATTGAAAAACAGTGACACACCCAAGATCACACAGGCCAGGGTTCAAGTCTGTGTCTATCAGTTATTCTTTTATTCAAGTATGCCAGAGAAGACTGGGTCTTAACACTTGAGCAATCTTCTTGGAAGAATAAGGAAAACTACAGAAAACACAAAATGAATATCGCTTTTGTTCGTTTATCCATTTGCAAAAGACATAATACCTATAGTGCTAAGAATAGTATTCAAAGTATCTATTACTACCCCCTCAAAGCTTACATACTAGTCACCAAACTCAAACAAATACAATGCTATCAAGTTGATTACAACTTATAGCAACCCCATATAGGGCTTCCAAGACTGTAAATCTTTACAGAAGCAGAGAGCTTCACTTTTCTCCCCCTGAGTGACTGGTGCATTTGAACTACTGACCTTGTGGTTAGCAGCCCATTGCTAAATGATTAGTTCCATAATCATTACGCTTACTTAACTCTACATTCTTTTAATTATTTCTCTATCAGTCCGAATTGCATCTGGCTACATGGGAAAAAACAAACCGACACTAGTGGTCTAATCACAAAAGCTTCATTTTTCTTATATTAACACCAAAAATACCAAACCAGTTGCCACTGAATTGATTCTGATTTACAGTTACCCCATATGATTCAGGGTAGAACTGTGCCCCATGAGGTTTTCAAGGGCTGAATTTTTAAATGTAAATTGCCAGGTTTTTCTTCCAAGGCATCTTTGTCTTAGCAGTGAATTGTGTTAACCCTTTGCACCACACAGGGGTTTGTCTTATACAATAGTAAGTCTTGAAATAGGTAGCCTAGGTCTGGCGTATTTGCTCAGGGACTCATCTTGGATATAGGAGAATGCATGCTTTTTGGTCTGCCAAACTCATGTAACCTATGTGACTCTCTCATCTTTCAATATTCTGACTAGGGAGCATGACAGCAGAAGAGCCAAGGACAAAAATGAAATGGGTTATGCCAGACAAGTGTTTTGCCTTAAACAACAACAAAAACTTTCTTGGGAGTCCTACTCAGTATCTTTCACCTACACATATTTGGCCCAAACTGGGTCAAATGCTTATGCATAGCTGCAAGGGAGCCTAGGAGGGAGCGATTTAAGTAGGTACATTATCACCCTAAACAAAATTGAGCTTCTATTAGTAGTAAGAATGAGAAAAATGGATACTGTTTAGGCATATAGCAGGGTTGGGTAGAATTCTATTTTGTGTCTTAATTTACATTTTGAATGAACTCAGAAAAAGTCATAGAGAGTAGAGCAAAGGGATGGATGCGCATCCAACCACCTCAACTACTCATTTCTTTTCATGCTCTCCCTCTAGCTTCCCTGAATAGTTCTTGGTTACACATTGGGCTGCTAATTGCACGGTCGGTATTTTGAAATCACCGGCTGCTCTTCGGGAGAAAGATGGGACTCTACTCTGTAAAGAGGTACAGTCTCAGAACCTCACAGGTACAATTTTACCCATGTCCTGTAGGGTCGATATGAGTTAGCATTGATTCAATGGCAGTGAGCTTGGTTTGGATAGATATGTGGAATCTTAGGATGGAATAGTTTGAATACACAGAAAAAAATTCAGTGGAATCATAACCCTCTAAATAATTACCCTCTAAAGCCACAAAGATCAACTGTGTCCAGCATGGTGACAGTTTAGCATATGCCATGGGCACATTGCTCATATCCCAGTGTTGTTAATCAACAAAAACTCACGCACTGTCACTTATAGTGACCCTATGCACAATAGAATAAAAGCCTTTCTAGTCCTGTGACATCCTCACAATGGTCATATTTTAGCCTATTGTTACAGCCACTGTGTTGATCCATCTCATTCAGGGCTTACCTGTTTTTTGACGATGCTCTACCAAGTATTTTGTCCTTTTCTAGGGACTAATTTCTCCTGATACCATGTTCAAAGTATATGAAATGGAGTTTTACCATCCTCACTTCTAAAATACATTCTGGCTGTACTTCTTCCGGGATAGACCTCTTTGTTCTGCTGGGCATTCATGGTATATTCAATATTATTTGCAACATCATATTTTAAAGGCATCATATTTTCTTCAGTCTTCCCTATTTATGGTCCATCTTTCACATGCATATGTCAAACATTACCATCAAGTCTATTCTTATTCATAGTGACCATATAGGGTTTCCAAGGCTGTAAATCTTTACAGCGTCAAATAGCTTCCTCTTTCTTCTGTGGAGCAGCAAGTGGGTTGAACCACCAACCTTGCTGTTAGTCATTCAACCCATACCAGACACTGAAATTAAGACTCCTTTCACATGCATCTAAGGTGATTAAAAATATCAAGGCTAAAAGCAGGCATAATTTGCTAATCCCCAGAGTAAAACATTTGCTCTTTCACATTTTAAAGAGGTCTTTTACAACAGATTTTTCCAATGAAATACGTTGATTTATTGACTGCTGCTTCTGTGAGTATTGATTGTGGGTCCAAGTAAAATAGAGTTTAGCTACATTTCTCTATTTGTAATGATGTTGTGTGTTTATATTTGTCAAGTTGAGAAGACATTTGTATTCTTAGTGTTGAAGACTAATTCATACTGAAGGTGTACTATATGAGCTTTATCAGTAAGTACTTCAAGGCCTATTGACTTTCAGCCAGCAAGATTGGGTCATCTGCATAATACAGGTTGTTAATGATTCTTCCTCCAAACCAGATGCCTCAACTTCTTCATACAGAGCAGCTTCTCAGATTATTTGAATAAGTATAGTGTGATAGATAGGTAGGTTTATAGTGCCAACCTGGCCAATAAGAACATGTGGGATTAATAAGTTCGCAGTTTGATTCGTGGGCAAAGAGATAAATGGCTCAGCAAGCCACACCTATCTCTCAGTTGCTCTCTGGTGATCAGACCAGTGTGTGGCTGCCTTACCTAGTTCTGCAGTTTGCTGCCTGGCTGTACTGCCATATTTACTGTTGCATGGAAGTGAGTTAAACTGAGTCCATTGTACTGCTATGTGGACTAATTAGCTGTTATATTCCTTCGTGTTCTATCTATCTATCAAATCATAAATGCCCTGGTTTTGTTTCTCTAGAGAACCCTGTCTAACACATATGGTGAAAGGATATAACCACAACACACACTCTCCTGATTTTAAACCACGCACTATCCACTTGTTCTATTCGAACCACTTCCTGTTGGTTTGTGTACAGGTACCACAGGAGCACAATTAAATGTACGGGAATTCCCATTGTTCTCATATGTATTCATATGCTACCCAAAGTTTGTTATGATACACAGTAAAATCCTCTGCATAGTCAATAGTACGTAAGTAAGCATTTTCCTTGTATCCTCTGTTTTCAGCCAAGGTCCATCTGAAACGAGCATTGATATACCTTACCCCATGCCCTCTTTTAATACAGCCTGGATTTCTGGCAGCTTCCTGTTGACATATTGCTATAACTACTTTTAAAGGTATCGTCAATAAAATTGTACTTGCATGTCATATTAATGTTATTTTAAATTAATTTGCAGATTTTGTTGCGTCATATTTCTTTAGAATGGACACAAATATTAATCACTTCCAGTTGGTTGGCCAGATAGCTATCTTCCAAATTTCTTGACATGGACTATCACTGCATGAGCGTGTTGAAATATTTCCATTCCTATCCCTTCCTTGCTTTTCACTAATGCTTACATTGCAGCTTCAACTTCCTCTTGGCCTTTTGAACTAGTAGAACCTCAACTAATTCTTGGGAACAGAGACTCTGTACACTCCGTCCATATTCTTTGGATTCTCCCTACATCATTCAATAGTTTGATAAATAATCCTTGAACATTGTAATCCGAGGCTTGGATTTTTTCTTCTGTTCTTTCAATTTATGATATGCTGACTGTACTCATTCCTTTTGCTTTCCTAATTCCAGGTCTTTACACGTTACAATATAATTCTTTACTTTATCTTCTCAAGCTGTCCTTTCAAATTTTTCTGTTCAACTCTTTTATTTCATCATTTCTTCCATCTGCTTTAACTGCTTTAGGTTCAAGAGCAAGTTTCCCAGTCTCCTCTGATATCCACTGTAGTATTTTCTTTCTTTCCTGTATTATTAATGATCTTTTTGAGGAGCCCCCAATAAAATGATTTATGATAAATAAATAAATAGCCACAGGTGACATGACAAAAAAAAAAGATTGATGACCTTTATGCTATTTCACAAGTCTTCTGGTAGCTGATCATTAATGTTCAATATGTCCGAACCATTCTTGAGATAGGCTCTAAATTCAGGTGAGATATTGTGATAGTAAGGTTTCGTGTCAATTTAGCTTGACCAGGATCTTCAGAAGGTGCAGCTCACACTCTCCTTGGGGGTATGACCTATTTCATAGCTATAAGTAGACTGTGGAGAATGGGCTCACTCTTTTTCTTCCTGATGAAATGACCCTGGACCCTACGTCTGGCTTCTTGGGATGGCAATCACCATGAGACCTGCTGACCCTAAGAGCTGTCTGTGGCCTGCCAACTGCCTCTTGACATTGGATTCTCCCAACTCTGCTTCCACCAACCTGTGGTTTTCCTGTTTCTTGGGCTATTCCTCCAACAGCTTCAGGAGTCTGGAAGGGCCTCTAGTTTGCATCTGATTTATGGGCTGGAGTTGGACTGGGGTTTCTTGTTGTGTGGACTTCTTAATGTAAAATTCTTTATTGATATAAATTTCCTTCTTCTACATGTATCAGTATCACTGGTTTGTTTCTCTAGAAACCCCAGCCGACCACAAATATAATATAGACTGTATTTGGGCTCTTTTGCGTTCTTATTTTAATTTTCTTCAGGTTTGATTTGAACTTGCATAATAGTAATTGATAGTCTTTTACATAGTTGGCCCCCGGTCTTGTTTTGTCTCAATGATATTGAGCTTCTCTATCATGTCTTCCCACAGATTTAATCAATTCCATTCCTGTGTTTTCCACATGTATATATGCCGCTCCTGTTGTTGAATAAAGGTGTTTGCAATGAGGAAGTTATTGCTCTTGCAGAATTCTTTCATGCAGTCTTCAGCTTCTTTTCGATCCCCAAAGCCATAGTTTCTAATTACTCTTCCTTCCTTTTTGTTTCCATGTGTGCATTCCAATTGTTAGCAATTATTAATGCATTTTCAGTACATGTGTGGTCAATTTCAGACTAAAGAAGTTGCTACAATTGTTCATTGGCTTTAGTGGTTTGTGAGAAAATTTGAATAATGGTTCTATTAACCGGCCTTCCTTGTGTATGAAGATAAATATTATTCTGTCACAGGCAGCATTGCACTTCAAGATAGATCTAAAAATGCTCTTTTTGAGGATGAAAGAGACATTCTTTTGAATTTGTCATTGTCAGCATAGTCATTCTTATCATTTTAAGATTCAAAGGGACTATTTCAACTCACCAATGCCTAGGATATTGATCTTTATAGGTCAGATTCCGTTTTTTTATGATTTCCAATTTTCCTAGATTCTTATTTTGCACGTTTCATGTTCTGATTATTAATGAATGGTTGCAATGATTTTTCTCATTTTGAATTATAATCCATTAGCAAATGAAGGTGCCAGAAGAAGCTTTAGTACACTTTGTTGCTAGATGCCTTCAAGTCAGTTCTGTCTCATAATAATGCCTACACAACAGAATGAAACATTGCCTGGTCCTGCCCCATACTCAAAAATTTTGTTATGTTTGAGTCCATTGTTGTAGGAATTGTCTCGATCCATTTGATCGGGTGTCTTCCTCTTTTTGCAACCCCTCCACTGTAATGTGTATGATGTCCTCCAGGGACTGGTCTGTCCTGATAACATCTGCAAAGTACATGAGATGAAGTCTCGCCATCCTATCTGCCAAGGAACATTTAGCTGCACTTCTTCTCAGACAGATTTGTTTGTTCTTCTCTCCACCCATGGTACTTTCAGTATTTTTTTGTCAGTACCTTAATTCAAATGCACCAGTTCTCCTTCAGTCGTTCTCATTCAATGTTCAAATTTCACATGCATAAGGTGTGGCGGAAAATGCCATGCCTTGGGCCAGGCGCAACTTAATCCTAAGTGAAATTCTTGATCTTCAGTACTTTAAAGTGGTTATGTGCAGTAGATTTGCCTAATGCAATATGTTATTTGGTTTTTTTGATTGTTGTTTCCATGAGCATTAGCTGTGAATCTAAGCAAGACGAAATCCTTGATAACTTCAATATTTTCTCCATTTATTATGATGTTATCTACAGCTCCTGTTGTGAGGTTTTGAGTTATCATTAAGGTGGACTCTACTTTGAGGAAGCTCTCTTTCTCGGTGATATTTTGATCGTTTTGCAATCTGAGGGACTCATTTTCTGGCATTATATCAGACAATATTTTACTGCTATGCATAAAGTTTTCAATGGTGAATCCCTCAGAAGTGGACTGATTGTTTTGTCGTCCTGTCAGTTCTTAGTCTGGAAGCTGTGTTGAAATCTGTTCACCGTGGGTGATCCTGCCTGGTATTTGAAGTACTAGTGGACTAACTCCCAGCATCACAGCAAAGCACAAGCTACCACAGTGCAGCAAATTGACAGATGGGGCGCGGGAGGGGAGTTGTCATTGTTAGACACTGTTAATTTGGCTCTAACTCATAGCACCCACAGCCTGTTTCCTCACAGTTAATGTTGGAGACCATTTTTGCAGCCAGTATGCCAATTCATCCCATTGAGGACCTTCTTTTTTTCACCACTCCACTTTACCAAGTATGATATCCTTCTCTAGGGACTATGCTCAGCTGTTAAGATGTCCAAAGTATGTGATATGAAGTCTTGCCATTCTCACGTCTAGGAAGCATTCTGGCTCTACTTCCGCCAAGAAAGATTTGTTCCTTCTTCTGAAAGTCCATGGAATATTCAATATTCTTCACCAGCATCATAATTCAAAGACATCAACTTTTATTTTACCTTTCATAATTATTGTCCATTTTCAAGTACATATGAGGTGATTGAAAATGCCATAGTATGATAGTTACATAATTTTATGTCAGTTTGAAGATATGTAAAAGTGTAAGATTGGTATCCAATCTGTCAATCACACCATAGCCTGATGGTGCCTCTTTGTGACCATGGCCTTCTCATAAGGAGGGCCCTGGGAACCTCCCCTTCTTTTTGCATTCACCTGACTGCTTCCTGCCCACGTTGAGAGCTGCCAGAGTCTTGCCATGCTTCCATCGACCTTGGGTCCACACGACATTGCAATCACTGGCCTTTGACATCCCTGCATTCTGCATCATTGCATGTAACTGCGTAAGTTGGAAAGGAACTTATGGGCTAGTGTTGGACTTATGGACTTGAGTTGGACTGGCCTGGGATATTTCCTTGAAATAGAAATACTATAATGACTTCTTGATTAAAAACGATTTATTGCACATATATGAGTGTCACTTGATTTGTGTCTCTAGTCAGCCTGGCTTACATCCAGTTCACTGCCATCAAGTTGATTCCAACCCTTAGCAACTCTATAGAACAGGGGAGAGATATCCCTGTGTGTTTCCAATACTGGAACTTTGTATGGGAGCAGAACTGCTGATCTTGTGTTGAGCAACCCAACTGGGTTGGTTCTGACGCATTATGTTTGTAACCACTATACCACTAGGGCTCAGCTGTGCCTTATTCCTCAAAGAGACATCTTTTAACACTGGAAATTGGTCTTCAGCAAGATCTACCAGTGTACTCGGTCATATGACTTATTTTCTTTTTACACTGTTTTGATTGTGATGTGAGGGAAAATCTACAGAGTAAATTGATTTTCTTTACAATTCATGCAATGTTTTACGATATTGATTGCAATACCTACAATGCAATACTACTTTTCCTATTCCCTCCCTTTGTTTGCCGTTTCCATTGGTCTTTCGTTCCCATGCCTTCCTGCCTTCTGAGTAACTCCCTGACAAATGCTGGGCTCTGAATTGTACATCGTTGACAGTATAGGTCTCCTATTTGGGGGCTGAAAGTTGAGCCATGGAGGTGAGGTCAGGTGTCAAATGGGAATTCCACTAGTGCCTATCATATCCTAAGGTTAGTCTTCTTATTTTGAGTTCTACATTTTCCCCAGTTGATCCAGGGCCTACTACTGTGAGCACTTTCAGAGCAATCTGCAGTGAGAACCCTATGCTATCTTGGTCTTCTGGACTCAGCGCTGTGGAGCCTGGGCTTCACGTGGTCAGTGAATCCCTTTCATCTTCTTTTGATGCTATCTGTGTAATTCTGTATTTTGAATTTCTCTTCAATTTTTTCAGCTAGTGAAATGCACATGCTTTTCATTTTTGTTGTCCTAATTCCAGGTCTTTGCACCTTTTCATATAATTCTTTATTCCATCTTTTTTAATTCCCCTTTGAAATTTTATGTTCAGCTTCTTTATTCAGCGTCTTTACTTCATCAATTATTTCTATATTTCTCTCTCTCTTTTTCGTACTTCATCATTTCTTTCATTGGCTTCAGCTACTCCACATTCAAGGTGACATCCGTTTTGTCTTTTCTTTAGTTTCTATCTTTTTAATTATCTTTGAATTTATTTATGATGTTCTTGATATTATTGCAGAACTCGTATCATCTCAGGTGATTTGTGTTCAATGTGTCAACTTTCTTCTTGAAGTATCCTCTAATTTAGATGAGATATACTCAAATTCATACTTTGACTCTTGGGGACTTGTTTTAATTTTGTTGGAATTCGAGTTGAATTTGCCATTGATGGTTTGTTCCACAGTTCGTCTCCAGTCTCGTGACTGATGATATTGAACTTCTTTATACCGTAAATACTTGAGTATAAGCCGAGGTTTTTTCAGCACATTTTTTATGCTGAAAAAGCACCCCAGCTTTGGGGGATAAAATTAGTTGCCTTGGGTTATACTCGAGTATGTATAGTAGTTTATTTCAACAGATATAGTTGATTTAATTCGTGTGTATTTCTATCGAATATACATGATCCATGTCTATGGTTACTGTTTACATCCCTGAAAAATAAATCTTCAATCAATAAGCCATCCTTATTGGAAAATTCTATCATGAGATCTCCCATGTGGCTTCCATCCCCATGGCCATATTTTCTAACTAGTGATCCTCCTCCTTAGTTTCCAATTTTTGCATTCAAGTCATCAGTAATCTTGATTGCATGTTTCATCAATTTCAGACTGAAAAGGTTGGTAAAAATCCTCAATGGCTTTATTGTTAGCATTAGTGGTTGGTGTGTAAATTTGAATAATAACTTTATTAATTATTCATCCTTGTAGGTGTAATATATCCTACACCTAACAATGGTGAACATTGGAATCGATGTTGAAACATTCTCATTTTTAACATGAAAGTCATCCATTCCTTTCAAATTTGTTACTCTGGTATGTAAACCATATTATTGTGACATTCAAAATGGCCAATACCAGTCTATTTCAGTTCAATAACACCTAGAGTGTTTGATCTTTATGTGTTCCATTTTTTCATGGCTTCCAATTTTTCTAGATCCATATTTCATGCATCCCATCTTCTTGTTAGTGATTATTGCAGTACTGCTGTTTCTTCTCATTTTGAGTCATTGCCACATCAACAAATATACGTCCTGAAAACTTTATATCACTAAGGTCAACTCTACTTTGAGGAGACAGCTCTTCCCCAATTATATTTCGAGTGTCTTCCAACTTGAGGGGTTCATCATCCTACACTATATGAAACAATATTCCACTGCTATCAATGTGCTCCACAAACACCACTATTTTTTTCAGATGTAGATTGGCAGGTTATTCTTTCTAGTCTATTTAGCTTGTAAGCTTTTCTGAAAATTTTCCACCACGGGTAACTATGCTTGTGTTTGAAATACCAGTGGTATATCTCACAGGATCATGATGACTTTCAAGCTATGATAGTTCAAGAACCTGACATGTCTGACAACTTGGCATGCTAGCCTAATTCCGAATGGCCAGCACATCTCTCTTCTTGCTTTCTCTAGTTTCTGTAGACCACTGTACCTGAGCATGCATGGCTTAGGAGGTTGTGGAGTTAATTCTTGCTTCCTGGAGTAACCCTTAACCAATGACCCATAGGAGTTGTTGGACAAATAGCCACACTCCCTCACATTCTGGGCAGAATAACTAGTGGATTTTCTACAGTGTCTCCAGTAAGATTAACCTCCAGTTGCTCACAATTTTAAATTGTTTGATAATGTACTTTTCATTGGCTGCCTTCTTTCTCTTTTCTATTTCCCATTTCCTTATTGATATCTCCCCAGAAAATGGCTTAATTAAAACCTTTGTCTCAGGATCTAATCCTATGGGGAACCCAAACTCAATCACACAAGACATTTGTCAAATCATGGACTTAGTGGTTATAGCTATTATATGTGTAGGTCATGGAAGAGGAGAATTCATACCATCACTTTGAATAGTCATTCGGAGTGCCAGCTGGGTCCCCAGCATAGATCCTGGACATCAAAACTCACTGTTTCCTGTATCATAACACTTCCTTATAGACTTCAGTCATTCAAAAAACTCAACAAATAGCTTGCTGTCTCACTTCAAATTTTGTAGTGTGCAAATATGGCTATGTTTTCATTGTGTGTTTAGCCCTGGACAAATCAGCTTTGACCAGGAAGGTGAAGTCATGTGGAAAAACAAACCAAAAACACTAGCAGCTGTGTGTTGTGGAAGAAAACCCTGTGGATGAAGTGCAATTTTTAGGGAACAGAGACCAGTAAGATAAACCAATAAGTGTCCACTGTTTTGATGTTAAGGAGAACCCTGGTGAGGCAGTAATTAAGCACTTAAGGGCTAATCAATCAGCAGTTCAAACCCACCATCTTCCCCAAGGAAGAGTTACGATGTGGCAGTCTGACCCCCTTAAGATTTACATTGATTACCACTACCAACTGATCTGAGAGGGATAGCATTAGGGGATGCTGGATCGCATTCTTAACGAGCTCTAATGGCAGAGTGGACTCCTCATTGATCTTCTAACCACAAGGAAAGTGGTTCTAACCTATCAGTTGGTCCATGTGAGAAATAGGAGTTTGTCTGCTCTGGTAAAGATATAAGCCTTGGAAAATCAAAGGGTGAAGTTCTATTCTATCTTGTAGGGTCTCTATGAGTCAGCTTCAACACAATGATAATGAGTTTGCTTTGGAATTTTGGGATAGAATAGGAGAAATATGTGCAACAAAGTTTAAACTTATTTTAAATGTTCAGTGGTATTGCTCAGAGAGAGATTCTTGGAACCCACAAGACTGTTGTCCTTAGGCACCTTCAGATCTGGAACTGAACTCACTCCCTTGGCTCAATCTTCAGCCAAACAATAGGTAGATCTATAAGGTAAAAAGTAACACTAATCAACTCTTTGAATCAAAAGGATATAATTTATTCAAAGATAAAGTTCAGAAGGGTCAGGAAAGAAGGGGGAATGGAAACAGGAAATACAAGGAGGAAGTGCGATAAGTGATATTACGTTGAGCAGATTGCAGTCAATATCATGAAGCAAAATATGTGTGAACTGTCAAATGGAAAACAGATGTATTCTGTAAACCTTCACCCAACTCACAATAAAGAGATTTTTTTTCAGCCTTGGAAACCTATGAGGCAATACTATGCTGCCCTATAGGATACCACTGAGTTGAAATCAACCCAGTGGCAATGGGATATTGATGCTGATGCTTTCTGCCGATTCTAAAAAATAGGGTTATTAGCAATTATTGTGGAAATAGCATGAATGAGACTATGTAAATGGGGTTGGTTACAGATAAATTCTTGTAAATGTTAAAGGATAAGTGATTGAGGATGGACTTGCCCAAAAAGAGAAAATTATTGCAAGATTTTGTTCCAGGGATAAAATAAAAAGAGGTTTCCTGTGGGTAAGACTTAAGCCTATAGATATGGAATTTAAGGAACTGGTATTCCATGATGGTCACCTTCCCGACACAATCACTCAAGACAAAAAGTGGGTGTATAAACAAATGTGGTGAAGAAAGCTTATGGAGCCTAGCTATCAAAAGATAAAGAGTCTAGGGTTTTAAAGACTAGAAGGTTCACAAGTGGCCATCTAACTCAGAAGCAATAAAGCGCACATGAAAGAAGCACACCAGCCTGTGTGATCACAAGATGTAGAAGGGATCAGGTATCAGGCATCAAAGAACAAAAAAATCATATCATTGTGAATGAGGGAGGGGTACAGTTAGGGGATCCAAGATCTATCTGTAGGCAACTGGACAACCCCTTACAGAAGGGTCGCTGGGAGGAGATGAGCCAGTCAGGATGCAGTGTAGCAACGATGAAACATATAACTTTCCTCTCATTCCTAAATGCTACCGCGCCCACTATCATGATCCCAATTCTACCTTACAAACCTGGCTAGACCAGAGAATATACACTGGTCCATATAGGAACTGGAAACACAGGGAAACCAGGACAGATGACCCCTTCAGGACCAGTGCTGAGAGTAGCAATAACAGGAGGATGGAGGAAAGGTGGGGTAGAAAGAGGGATCTGATTACAAGGATCTACATATAACCTCCTCCATGAGGGAGGGACAACAAAAAAGTGGGTGAAGGTAGATGTCGGACAGTGTAAGATAGGACAGAATAATAATTTATAAATTATCAAGGGTCCATGAGGGAGGGGAAGGGGGAAGGAGGGGAAATGAGGAGCTACTACCAAGGGCTCAAGTAGAAAGCAAATGTTTTGAGAATGATGATGGCAACAAATGTACGCAGTGGATGTATGTATAGATTGTGATAAGAGTTGTAGGAGCCCCCAATAAAATGATTCTTTTTAAAAACCTCAAAGAGCAAAACACACTATGGTTTATTGTACATCAATGATACTTCAATAAAATTACATAAAAAGGGAAGAAGAAATGGAATTTAAGGTAAAGAAAGTATTCCCTTTGAGGACCATATTGCAAATATATATTTAGGCAGGCAATTAGATAAAGACATTTTAAGTCTGGGCTTCTATACCTGCCATCTGTCTGTTATGAAAAGTATAATTAGCAACTAGAATCTCTCATACAAAATCAACTCAATATGGTCTTTCTGGTCTGACCTCCGTGGTGTTCTACTCTGCTTTGATGGAGCTCATCATATCATGACTCTATAACAAGATTGAGGAGTTATTTACATTCTTATGTGGAAGGTAAATCTGTTTGGCCATTCTGTTAGACTAGTTCATTTTCTTTCCTACCATCCCATCTGCCATTTTAATTCAAAACAAGGCGAAAAGCATGTATGTGCCTTTTGAGGAAGGAGAAGATTTTGGTGTGGAAGAAATTCTCTTCTAGACTGCAAGGTAAGTATTTACCCCCTCTAGCCCTGTTGGAGGAGGGGAAAAGGAAGAGAGACAAGGCAAAGAGAACAACATAGTTAGTTTCATGCCTCCTTACTTGACCTGGGGATTGAGGGGAATATCAGTGACTATGGACCTGTTGTGCTCCCCATTTGGAAGCATGAAGAATAGAGGCTGCCAGGCAGAGCAGCCCTCTGGGAAGTCACTGAAGACAAACATATAGAGAGTGCCATCAAGTCTACTGTGATCCATGGAGACCTTATATGAAATGGAATGGAGTGCTGTCTGATCTTGCACCATTGTCACACATTCCTGAATGTTGAAGTCCATTGTTGCAGCGATTAGGTCAATCTGCCTCAATAAGGATCTTCCATGTCCCTCTATTTCATCAAATATGATGTCTTCCTCTAGCAATTGTCCACTGAGTTTGTCCAAAACACATTAGTCAGTCAGTGTTCTCTTGTGATCCATAAGGTTTTCTTTCAGTAATTTTTGGAAGTGGACAAGCAGGCCCCTCTTCCTTGTCTGTCTTAGTCTAGAAGCTTCACTGAAACCTGTCCACCATGGGCAATCCTGCTGGTATTTGAAATTCTGGGAACAGAGCTTCCAGCACCATAACAATACACAAACCATTATAGTACAACCAACTGACAGATGAGTGGAGGATATCTATATCTATATCTATATATGGAGAGAGAGAGAGTAAAACTGGCAATGCAGTCTGATTAGGCAGTATTCTGATAATCTGCTGCTAACAGAAAGTATCCCCACAAATAACATCTTAAAGTAATGATGATATCAATTTTGCTCACAAATCTGCAATCTGGGCAGAGCTCAGTGAGGACACTAGTTTTGGCTTCATCAAGCATTAGCTGGGGTAGCTCAAAGGACAGAGGCTGCAGCTCTCTTAAGACTCACTCCCTCACACGACTGATACTTCTATTGGTTGGAGCTCAAGAAGAACCCTATATGTGACATTTTCATTTGGCTTGGTCTTCCTTGCAACATCCTGACAGGGTCCCAATGGTGAACAACCCAATACGACCAGGTGGAAGTCACAGAGCAACACTTCTGCCATAGTCAAAGGCCTGCCAAGATGCAAGGAAGAGGGAAAGCAGGCCCTGTTTCTGGAAAAATGAACACAAACTCATCTTGTAACAAGAGAATGTGCGATGTGCAACATTAGGACAGTCATCTTTGAAGGACACAACCTGCCATGAGCCAAGATACAGAGACAGATTTCTACGAAAGCGAAAGGGCAGGACTTAGACTTAAAGATAAAGCCACAGACTTCATAGGACAAGAGCAATAGGGAGACAAGCAAAGGAAAGCTCTAGGACGCAAGCCTAACATGGCTAAAGATAGGGACAATGTCAGGACTGAACTGGAAGCAAGCAGACACCTGTGCAAGGCCGAACCCATGAAGTTGTGAGTGCCTTCAAAGCTAAGTCAAAGTACCTTGGGGCGTGAGAAGGGAAGGAGCAGGAGAAGGAATTAATGGGTAGGTTTATGGAATTTGTAAGTCTGGAGACAGAGCATCAGGAATAGCTGGGTTCTGGCACTCAGTTGATACCATCAGAGTTTGAACCTTTTCCTTTCAGAGCTGTTTCCTTTTGAGTTTCACGCAGGCTTCCTGATGACAGCTGTAGTTTTATCTAGAAGCTCAGGAATTCTACTAGAGAGAGGCTCTTTTCCTTTCTAATCATTGGTGGTACTATCAGGTAAGCATTGGATTGCTAACTGCAAGGTTGGCAGTGCTACCCTACCAGCTACCTCATAGGGAAAAAGATGGAACTTTCTGCTCACATAAATATTTACAGTCTGAGAAACCCCACAGGGACCTTCTATGATTCAAAATGGACTCATTGGCAATGGGGAAATTGTTTCGGGGGCATTTTTTAGGGTTAGATATCATTAACCTAGCATGAGTCTCATACTGAGTCTGACCCAGTCCCTTTGGACAGAGGAAAGTCATGCCCTGACTAGCCAGGCCTGGAGCTGGCAGATTGGGTCAATGCCAGCAGAAGCATGGAGATGGAGCATGGTGGAAGAGTGATCCCAAAGATGCAAGCCATGTGCTGTGAGTGGAAGAAGGGCAAATGAATGCTGCATTAATTAACCAGTCATTGACAAAATGAGGTTGCATGACAAATGGCTCCAAAACCCAGCAGTTCAACAAACAGCCCAACCCCTTCCCTCCCACACACACCGTTCTTAAAATTCAGGATCAGGGAGATTAACTGGAACTTTGAACTTGGCACTTCAGGGCTTGGAAGAGGTGACAGTGCATGTAAAGGCCTTGGGGCAGGAGAGATCTTGGTGTGACTGAAAGCCCAGAAGAAGACTAATTTGGGGGAGGTGAGATAATAGGAATGGAGTTTTCAGTGAGCATTTCCTTGAGAGCCTTCAAGCAAAAGCGATTTTTCTATATTCATGTTTTAGAAGTAGATCTCCACCCATTGGGTAAAGCTTTGGGTATTGGATTGGTGTCGGTATGCAGGGAAAAAATAAATGGGCTTGTTATGGATTAGGAGCCTGTGGTAGTCACCTAATCTTGTGTCAAGTTAAGGATTAGGAGTGTAGGCGTGGAGTTTAGGCTGCCAATCTGGAGATAGTCAGTGAGATTTTTATGTGGGCATAGCCTCCTTCTGAGAACTCTGAGAAATCTGGTACTTCCTCCTTGGAGCTGGAAGACACCTCTCTCTCTCTCTCTCACTCTCTCTCTCTGCTACTCCTTGGGAGACATTGCAGAAGGCAAGCCAAATGGATGCGACCAGACCTCTGAAGCCAAAGAAGCCTCAGAGAGATCGCAGCCAGCACTGAGATGCTTACAATGCCACTGGATCCACAAGACTTTCCACCCATTGGCCTGTGATTATCCTGCATTCAGCATCACTGCACATGTTTTATGGGTCTGAAAAGGAATTTATAGATTGGTATCAGACATATGGGCTAATACCAGACTTATGGATTTGATGTTCACTGGGCTGGGACGTTTGCTTAATGTACAATGA
Source organism: Tenrec ecaudatus (assembly GCF_050624435.1). Taxonomy (NCBI): domain Eukaryota; kingdom Metazoa; phylum Chordata; class Mammalia; order Afrosoricida; family Tenrecidae; genus Tenrec; species Tenrec ecaudatus. Next base: position 2,378,314 of record NW_027457651.1, read on the forward strand.
CTGTTTGATATAAAACTCTCTCTCTGGATTTATAAGGTAGAATTAGACCAGAACATGTACTCTGGTACAGAAAGGAGCTGGAAACACAGGGAATCCATGACAGATGATCCCTTCAGGACCAGTGGTGAGAGTGGCAATACCAGGAGGGTGGAGGGAAGGTGGGGTAGAAAGGGTGAATCGATTACAAGGATCTACATAAAATCTCTGCCCTGGGGGACGGACAACAGAAAAGTGGGGGAAGTGAGATGTTTGACGTGTAAGATATGACAAAATAATTTATATATTACCAAGGATTTATGAGGGAGGGGGAGGAGGATGGAAGTGGGGAAATGAGGAGCTGATACGAAGGGCTCAAGTAGAAAGCAAATGTTTTGAGAAGGATGAGGGCAACACATGTACAAATGTACTTGACACACAATGGGTAGATGGATGGATGGATGGATGGATGGATGGATGGATGGATGGATGGAATGACTGTGATAAGAGTTGTATGAGCCCCCAATAAAATTATCAAGGGTTCATAAGGAGGGGGGAGAGGGAGGGAGGAGAAAAATGAGGAGCAGGTGCCAGGGGCTTATGTGGAGAGCAAATGTTTTGACAATGATGAGGGCAATGAATGTATAAATGTGCTTTATAATGGATGGATGGATGGATGGATTGTGATAAGAGTTGTATAAATCCCTAATATAATGATTAAATAATAGGGAAATGATTTTTAAAAACCACCAACTCTCTCTCATACCCATGAGTCTCCCTCGATTTTCCTCTAGCATACCCAGACTAATACACAGTTCGCCCCTGTCCTATAGGGCCGCTATGAGTTGGCATGGACTTGAGGGCAGTGGGTTTGTTAGGGCTTTGGAGTTCAGCAGGCCTTTGTTGGTGTGTTTGAGTCTATTTTTGTAGCTGTTGTTTGCAGGTCAGTGGCTCATCTTCCAGCACTCTATAGGACCATATTTTTTTGTGACCCATAGGCTTTCATTTGTTAATATTTGGAAGTAGATCACCAGGTCTTTCTTCCTAGTCTGCCTTAGGCTGGAGCAGTGGTTCTCAATCTGTGGGTTGTGACCCCTTTTGGGGTCCAGCGACCTTTTAACACGAGTCACCGATTCATGGCAGTAGCAACATTACAGTTATGAAGTAGCAAGGAAAATGATTTTATGGTTGGGGGTCACCACAACATGAGGAATTGTATTAAAGGAAGGTTGAGCACCACAGGGCTCGAGGTTCCACTGAAGCCTGCCCATCATTGCTGACCCTTCTGGGGTTTGTCATATCGGTGGCACAGCTTCCAATTTCACAGCAGCACTCTAGCTACCACTGCACCACGAACTGATAGACAGGTGGTGGACTGTTATTAAAAGCCACCTGATTTACGATGCTTTGTTTTGACAGCCCTGGAAAATGGATACAGAATCTAGTTTCATAGTCAATGCAAGACACACCTTGGGGCAGTAGGGATGGCATGAAGTGAATAGATTCAAAGTATATTTTAGGGAGAGGAAGGATGACAGTTAATGCCTGGGGGGTGTGCAAGAAGAAAGGAAGCAGAGACACCATTGATATTAAGTGCCTGAGTTAAGACAGGAATTTCCAGGGAAGCTGGTGGGTCATGATGGGAGAATTTCACACTCCCCGGGGACAGGGGGAGCATTGATTAGTTCATATGTCTGCGCATCTTCTCAGACAATAGAGGCTTTGTCATCCTCAAATGAAGCATGCAGTTGGAGCTCAGAGAGGGCATGCAGTGCAAATGAAGACTGGGTTGGTTGAGATGGGTGGACCAGGGCCACTAGTCAATTCTGAGGCGCTTCAGAAAACCTGCCCAGTGTCTCTTGGAGAGTGGGCATGTCTCATGGCCACAGAGGGCCTTTTAATGTTTCACCTCCCACTGCAGCAGCGAGAGGCTCTATCAGCTCATCCTGGAAAGGAAACATACTACCTGCCATCAGGTTCATTTCTTCAGAAAGGATGGAAGAATACAAATGAAAGACTACAGTTTGAAGGGGTCTTAGGCAGACTATCAGGCTCATTAAAGCTTCATTTATTAAAACTTCATTATTCAGAGACATTCTCCCAGTAGGATGTATGCTGGGGTGGGGGTGGGCATGAGGAGGAAGGCTTGGAGCAGGGTAGGGGAACAACCCCACACCCCCAAAAAATACCTTCCCAAGAAGCAATTCCAGTGGGCACAGATTAGAAAGAAGTTTCATCCTCTGGTCACTTGATGTTTGTCCCTCTCTTTTATCTGAGTGCTCTTTCCACATTGCTCAGATGAATCATCAAATTTATATTAAAATGCAACCTTGTTCATCAAAATGGTAGTGCTCTCTCCGGGTACCCTGAGTTCAGTTTGTCAACAAGCTGAAGCAGTTGAGCTGGGGCTCTGTGAGGCCCAGGAGCATGAGTTCATTAATATCCGACCCATAATGCCTTGCTGGGTTTATGCCAACAAAGCCCTGTCACTCCTTACCATAGGATTTACTCACTCTTTGAAACAGGCATTTATTTACACACAGTTTGACCTCATGATGGTGTTCAGCAGATGTGGATCTTATTTGCATTGTTCTGTGACAGTTGCAAAATTCGTTAGTGGCTCAGGGATCAATCCTCTGTGGACTGCCCCGAAGCTAGATGAAGCAAGCGGGTTCTCCCTGATTCATCCTCCCTCCTTAGCAATGCTTGCTAGTCAGGATAACATAGTGCCCATTAAAGAAACTGCCTGTGTCACTTTAAATTTGTGACCTGGGCGGGAGGGAGGGTCATGATCACAAGTGACAGAAACTGACGCTTGACTAACTTAGGGAAAAAGGCCTAATGGTGGATAAATGTTGGGAAGACAAGAAAATGTGGCAAATGCCTGGGCAATCTCAGGGCTGTGAAGCAGGTAATGGCGAAACACTCCTCCTGAGGCCAAAGCGTGCCCTCTGTAGTACATTAAATCACATTCACACACACCCATTCATGTTCACATGGGACCTGAGGCTATGGCCTTACTTGGAGAGGAGGTCTTGGCAGATGTGCTTAGATAAGTATTTCAAGAGCTCCATCTTTCTGGGTTTAGATTTCAGATGGATACTACATGCACTGATTGGTGTGTTCTTATAAGAAGGGGAGTGGGCACACAGAGACCCCGTGTGAAGACACTGGCAGAGATTGGATCAGTGCATCTATAAGCCAAGAAATATCAAGGATTAGCAGCAGTGACCAGAAGCAGAGAGAGGCTACTTTGATTCTCCTTCAGAGCTCTCAGAAGGAATGAATCTTGCCCACACCTTAATTTTAACCCTTTGTCCTTCAGAAAAGTGAGAGAACAAATGCCTGCTGTTTAAGTCACTCGATTGGTAGCCAGTTGTTACAGCTACCCAAAAGAACCATTATGGATTGATCTGTAGCCCCCTCAAAATATGTGAGAAATTTGAACCTTGGTAGACATGATCCTGTTTGAAAAGAAGGGAGTTCTTTTGTAATATAAATGAGGCCGTATGGCCACTGGAGATCCCTTCATAGAGGGGTTTAGAAGAGGAGATGGGTCAGTCAGGGTGCGAGGTAGTACCGATGAAGAACACAGCTTTCCCCCAGATCCTGTATGCTTCCTCCCCCCAACTACCATGATCCAAATTCTACCTTGCAGGGCTGGATAGGGCAGAGGTTGTACACTGGTGCATATGGGGGCTGGAGGCACAGGGAATCCAGGGTGGATGATACCTTCAGGACCAAAGGTGTGAGGGGCGATGCTGGGAGAGTGGAGGGTGAGTGGGTTGGAAAGGGGGAACTGATTACGAGGATCCACATGTGACCTCCTCCCTGGGAGATGGACAGCAGAGAAGGGGGGGAAGGGAGACTCGGGATAGAGCAAGATATGACAAAATAACAATGTATAAATTACCAAGGGTACATGAGGGAGGGGGGAGCGGGGAGGGAGTGGAAAAAAAAAAGAGGACCTGATGCAAAGTGCATAAGTGGAGAGCAAATGCTTTGAGAATGATTGGGGCAGGGAATGTGCGGATGTGCTTTATATAATTGATGTATGTATATGTATGGATTGTGATAAGAGTTGTATGAGCCCCTAATAAAATGTAAAAAAAAGAAAATGATTAAGGCAAAGAATGTACAGATGTGCTTTATACAATTGATATATGTATATGTATGGATTGTGATAAGAGTTGTATGAGTCCCTAATAAAATGTTTAAAAAAATGAGGCCATATGAGAATAGGCTTGAGCCTAAACCTAAACACTTCTGAGTTAAAGGCCAGGATAGACCCAGTAACACACAGTATGGGGAGAAAGATAGCGAGGAATTCCAAGGAACTTTCTGGTATCCACAAAGAAGGACCCTGACCTAGAGTCGCACCCCAAATTTGAACCTGTAAGCTCCAAAGCAGGGGGAAAAGTGTTTTAAGGCTACTGACTTGTTGGATAATTTTTGGTTAAGGAGATTAAGACAGAAACTTAAGACATCCTCCAATCCTTCCTCTGGCTTCGTTCCATTTTTCTCACATTCAAGAGTCCTCCTAGAGGATTCAGTCAGGTTGTTGTTGTTGTTGTTGTTCAGTGTCATAGTGAGGGTTTGGATTCATTGTGACCATACATACAACATAATCATACACTGCCCGGTCCTGTACCATTCTCACAGTTGTTCTTAAGTTTGAGCCCATTGTTGCAGCCACTGTGTCAATCCCATTTGTTGAGGGCTTTCCTCTTTTTCATTGCCCCTCTACTTTCCAGAACACGATGTCCTGCTCCAGGGACTGATCTCTCCGGACAACATGTCAATGTTAAGGCAAAGTCTCATTATCCTTGCCCTGAGGAACATTCTGGCTGTACTTCATCCAAGTTAGATGGGTTTGTTCTTTTGGCAGTCCATGGTACATTCATTACTCTTTTACATCACTACTAATCAAATATATCTATTCTTCTTTGGTCTTCCTTATTCAGTGTTCAACTTTCACATGAATATGAGACAGTTGAAAATACCATGGCCTGGGTCAACCCGCCCCAGTCCTCAAAGTAATCTCTTGCTTTTCAACACTTTAAAGAGGTCTCGTGTAGCAGATTTGACTAGTGAAATGTGTCATTTGTTCTCTTCTCTGCTGCTTCCATGAGAATTGATTGTGGATTCAAGCAAGACAAAATCCTTGACAATTTCGATCTTTCCTCCATTTATCATGATGTTATCAATAGGTCCAGTTGTGAGGGTCTGGGCTTTCTTTACATTGAGTCATAATCCAAACTGAAGGCTTTAATCAATCCTTCATCTTCATCAGCAAGTGAATCAAGTCCTTCTCATTTTCAGCAAAATTGTGTCATCTGTATAATGCAGGTTGTTAATAGGCCTTCCTCCAACCTGATGCTCCATCAGGCACTGCCCCTTAATGAGTTTAGGTCATGAAGGATAGTCCTCCATAGGCACATTGATTATTACACTACCACCCTCACATAATAAATTCAGAGAGAGAAAGTTTCCCCAAAGCAATGGAAAGCTTACTAGAGAAGTGGAGGGTGCTAAAAGCCAAAGGTGACACAAACTGGAAATCAATACTAGTTTTCAATACCTGCAGTCATCTAATAGTTCACTGCACTATCTAAGGAAAGGTGAGGAGAACTGGGGCAATTCCATTAAAAAAAGACAATGCAGGGTATATAAGTCCGTCATTCCTCTGGAGAAGAAAAACACATAGTTGGGTTGTAGAGCTTTGTTTGCTAATCAACCGAATGTAGTTGTAAGGCAGGGGTGTGCGTGTACGCGTGTGTGTGTGTGCGTGCGTGTGTGTGTGTGTTGAAGGGAGGGGCTTGCCATTCTATTTCATAGCCAGGAGAAAGATGAGCCTCTTCCCATATCTTTTGCTCTGTGGCAAGTTACTGATCTACAAGGAACTTTTATTTGACAAGGACATTGCCGAGAAAAAAACGGGAAGCTTGTGTTCATCGCTGCTGAGAGGTGGAGTCAAAGAGATGGGCTTTATGACAGACACCCTGATCGTGCAACCAAACTATGAAATGGCCTCATACATTCAACACACATTTGCTGCACCTCCCCAGTGTGCTGCCCAGATATTACCAGGCAGAGTGTTTTATGGGCAGCATTTTAGAGTTAGGCAGGCAGAGGGAGTGTCTTTGTGGGTGTTGCCTTTACCAGTCCTTGGATTGTTCTGGGACAGGCATGCCTTTTTCCTCTAAAGTAACTGATCGCGTGTAAAGAAGGAGTCTCCTCAGTAAGACGGGTTGAACCAAACCCAACCTATGACAATCATCTCAATTGGAACACATAGCGACCCTATACAAATACCCGTAGGGTTTCCAAGTTTGTAACTCTTTTGGGGGGTCAACTACCATATCCTTCTCTTGCAGAACCACTACAGAGTTGAGCGTTGTGTTAGCAGCTGAATGCTTAATCACTGTGCCCATTTTGTTTGCTGAGCCGCCCTCAAAACACTGAACAGTTTTTCTGGGTACCAAGTATGTCCACTTCTATATCTGGCCTAGGGTGTTTTCTCCAAGTTGATAGGAGGTGCAAATCAGCTACTAGGGGTTTGGCAGAGTCAGTATGGAAACTGGGAGGGTGTGTGAAATTTGAACCAGAGTAGAACAATTCCAAGACACTTCCTAGGGATTCCTGGCATATAATATGCAAATGATAGTCAAGATATATAACTGTGTCTCTGTTCTTGGTTCTGTCAGTACCTGGTGTGGCCACAAAGGAGAAACCTGGTCTCCTGCTATTTTGAGCATCTAGTGTGAATGACAGGAGATAAGTCACATGCTAATGAACCCTGGTGGTGTAGTAGTTAAGCACCATGGTGCCCGGCTATCAAAGCATATAGCGTCTGGGGTCTTAAAGGCTGGAAGATAAACACGGGGCCATGTAGCTAAGAAACAACAAAGTCCACATGGAAAAAGCACACCAGCCTACACCAACATGATCGCTGAAGACAAAGCGGGTGCATAAGCACATGTGAGCATGTTTTCTTGATGTGCACTCACCCTTTATATACAACTCTCTTATACATATGTGTTTCTGTGGATTTGTTTCTCGAATGCACCCAGACTAACGTAAGCAGCGTGGAACGCATTTAAGAAGCCTAGACAAGGGCAGGGCAGGATATTCGGAGGGACTGGATCCAGAATTTGAGAGGAAGGAGCCCTGGTGGCAAAACGGGCTGCTAGCTCGCTGTCCCAGGTGGGACAATGAGACTGCTGGCTCCCATGAAAATTTACAGTCTTGAAAACTCCATATAGGGTCACTGTGGTTGGAATCCACTGGACGGCAGTGACCTTTTGGGATTGAAGGTGGAAGCCACCAATGACTTCCTGCCATTGAGCCAAGGAGCCTCAGGAGAGTGTGTGAACTTCTGGAATGCAGTGAACAACCTCTGCACATCTGCTTTTCGTGCTGCCCAAGTCATGCCCTTGGCCTTTGCTTAAACATATTCATCCAGAAGTGAACCATCACAGCTGCTCTCTCGGGAAGCTGGGGGCTGAGCTCTCTGGTTCCACTCTGTCAGCATTTCTGGTCCGGGTACCTCCCCTCTTCCCCGGCACAGGCAATGTGCTTTTGGAAGCAGTGCTCCCTGGGTAGTGGGTGTGATTTGCCTCCTCTGGCCTAACATGATGAATGCTGAACTTTACCTAGCCCAGGGGAAAACTTATTATTTAAAGTTAGCTTTAGACAGAATCTTTAGAAAGAGAAATGGTTAACTTTATGTACACAATTACTCCCCAACACATAGGCTCAACCTCATAGGCTGTGGATGACCTTGAGCAGGTGCTCAGTCACAATGGTTTTCTATCAGGATTGAGAGTTCAGCTCTCTCAACTCTCCAACTGGTTATTAGCACCATAGTCTCGTTTCTATTTTTGTATTTACTTTGTTTTTAGGGGAAAAAGACTCCCAATCCAACTATATTTTATTAGGAACTCCTTTGCTAAGTTTTACACAAGAAAAAGGCACAAACTGCTGTTCTGGATGAAGGAGAGCATCCGCATGAGGCCACAATGGTGTTGGAAGGACCCACAGCCACAGTGACTTAAATAAAATGACACCCATTCTGTCCTGCTGACTCTGACTCATAGTGACTCTGTGTAGGGATCCTGAAGTTGCTACCTTTACAGGAAGCAATAACCTCATCTTTCTCCTGTGGAATGACTAGTGGCTTTGAACCTGCGAACTTGCTCTTAATAGTCCAACACTATCCAGCATTACCACCTGGGCTCCTGAAAACTTAAATAAGACATAGAAAACAAACAACTTTGTCACAAAATTGTGACTGAAGACAGATCAATTCCTGGAGTTTCAGGAGGGCCTGTGAGAGCATGAGCGGGACCTTCATTGGGATGTGCACACTACCGTATATCGTTGAGTGTGGCCCGGGGAGTGGACGCAAGCACACTGCCTGAGGGACAAGCTTTCCACTGCCAGTCAGAGTAGGAAAGAACTCAATGGCGGCTGAATCTGTGGCCCCTCAAAATGGATGTAGGGTCTCCACATAGACTCTCACTGTGAGCCACAGCCTATTGCTCAAAATTTAAGCTCAAATACGACTTAAACGCCAAACATTCTGTTTCCTTAAAATAGGGTACTGCCAGGATCAGCTAGAAGTCTGCATGACCTATCAGATCTCAACGCCGATCTCAAATCACTTCACATGATCCATTCTACCAGTCATGTCAAGGACAACTAGAGGTCTGCATGAGCGAGCCCAAATCGCCTCCTCACTTACCCATTCCAGAGGCTGTGCCTGTATAACCTATCGACTAACACATTCCCATATGCCGTGGTTATGAAACCAACCATCATGCTGGAATAAGGACCAATCACGATGCAAGGGTCAGGATCAATGGGAAAGCAAAATAGGGGCTGAGGGGAGCCAAGAGGGGTCGCTTCACTCAATCCCTAAACCTGATCTAATGTCACTAGACTGGGGTCTTCCTCACATCTCAAGGGCACCCGATTCATGATTGAAGTGAATTGTGCTTATTCAATCTTTGTTCTGCTTGCTGTCCTGCTGTGCTGCATCCTCTTCTTGCTTTTTTGTGCATGGCTCCCTCTGTTGTGGTGACAAATGGCTTGAGAGGGATTTGACATAGGGAGAAAGCCCACCCACATCAACTGTCACCAGAAGCAGACACTAAGTCCATTTCTCTCACCTCACAGAACTATGCACACCAGACACTGGTAGGGCTGCCTGGGAGGGGAACCCTTAGTGCAGTGGTTCTCAACCTGTGGGTTGCGACCCCTTTGGGAGTCATATGACCCTTTCACAGGGCTCACCCAATTCATAACTGTAGCAAAATTACAGTGATGAAGTAGCAAGAAAATCATTTAATGGTTGGGGGAGGGGGGCATCACCACAACAAGAGGACCTGTATTAGGAAGGTTGAGAACCACTGCCTGAGTGTGTTTAGGACTTTGCTGCCCTCAAGGTCATCAGACATTCCTGAAGGCAGAGCCACTGCAGGAAGCCCTTCTGGGAAATGCCCTGAAGACAGGTCTCAACCAACTCCACCCTCACCCTCTGAGATCCTAATCATAGGACGCATGGAAATGCTCCCTGCCACTTCGAAGGCTGTAAGTCCATGGGAGCAGAAAGCCTCCTCTTTCTCCCTTGGAGTGGTGGCTGGTGAGTTCAAACTGCTCACTTTCTGGCTAACATAACGCACAGCCCAGCTCCCCCTGAGCTCAGTTTGGTTTGCCGCACAGCACACATTGTTTGGAACCTTCTGAAATAGCTATGCACATGTGCAGGTTGGGGGGATTTCGCACAAGATGCAGTTTTCCACCCTCTCTTGGCAAAAATAATTTTTGCAAAAGGCTTGTATTCTCTTCTGGATCTGAGTAGCAGCTACTCTCATGAAGTCATAGCACATACATTCATGCTACAGTCCTCCCAACTCCCTAATATCTTACGCCGAGTCTGCTCCATGCTTTTCGGTGTCCTACATGGCAGCTGTAGGCACCCAAGGCATGGGCTCTGCAGCCTGGGTGCAAATCTCTCCTTCCCACTTCCTCACTGTGTGGTCCTAGGCTCATGACTTTATCATTCTGTGCCACTGATTTTTCATCTGTAAAAGGAGGCCAAATAGAGTCCACACATAGGCTTGTTAAGTGGAATAATTGAATTATTATACACAAAAAGCTTAGAACGGTGCTTGGCATCTTGCAAATACTATTAGGTGGTTTAGCATAGGGACTGGGTCATCCATTACATATGCTCAGGTTCAAACTTCCGGCCAGGAAGGGGTGGTACACCTAGGTGGGCATTACACCTGGATTGGCCCATCTGGGCCAGGTGAATTCAATCCAGCCATTGGGGTTGACCATGACCGTCAACCATGCCTCCCTATGGAGGAATTGAAAAGGCAGGATCTTGACCGCTCCGATGTCTCCCTTCACCCACTTTTCTGTTGTCCGTCCCCCAGAGAGGAGGTCACATGTAGATACTTGTAATCAGTTCCCTCTTTCCAATCCACCCTCCCACAACCCTCTCAGTATCAACACTCACAAATTATCAAGGTTTCTTGAGGGATGGGGGAGCGGGGAGGGAGGGGAGAAATGAGGACTTGATGCCAGGGGCTTAAGTGGAGAGCAAATGTTTTGAGAATAATGAGGGCAATGAATGTACAAATGTGCTTTACACAATTGATGTATATATGGATTGTGATAAGAGTTGTATGAGCCCCTAATAAAACGATTTTTAAAAAAAGAAAAAAAGGCAGGATCCCGGAGCCCACTGAGTGACTTTCTCTCCAGCAGCTTCTAGGGAGGCTGTGCCCCGTGAGGGGCCCCGAGGTGCCTGTGTAAACCTGAAACTTCTTCTCTCAAAAAACCCACTTGGATCACAATCCAGGCTTCGAATTGAATTCTTTCTCGCGCGAAGCCAAGGCCTGAGGTATATCTCTCCCAGGAGAGATCTAACAATAGTATCTCTTATTATAGCATTAGGAGCCCAGGTGGTGTAGTGGACTGTGCATTAAGCTGCTAATCGCAAGGTCGGGGGTTTGAACTGACTAGCCCGTCCGTGGGAGAAATATGAGGTTGTCTATTTCTGTAAGGCAGTGGTTCTCAACCTTCATAATGCCCCCACCCTTTAATACAGTTCATGTTGTGGTCACCTGCAACCATAAAATTATTTTCATTGCTACTTCATAACTGTAATTTTGCTATTGTTATGAAATGGTTGACCCCTGTGAAAGGGTTATTTGATCCCCAGAGGGGTCGCGACCCACAGGTTGAGAACCGCTACTGTAAGGATTTAAAGTCTCAAAACCCCAAAGGGGCAGTTCTTTGTCCTATTGGGCCGGTATGAGTGGGAGTCAATAAAATGGTAGTTAGGTTTTTTTCTGCATCAGTATCAGATTCTGGTGGCAATCTTAGTCATCACGCATTGTGGTGTGGTTTGAACGCTGGTAGATCTGTGGGAAATGACTGCCCTGGTTTGAGGTGAGGGCCACGGTGCTTCAGTGGTAGATCTCTCATCGTCTTTCACCGGGAAGACCCGGGTTCGATTTGCAGCCAATGTGCCCCAGACTGTCAGTGAAAGTTTGTGTGTTGCTATGACACTGAGCAGGCTTCAGGGATGTTTCCAGACTGAAATAGAATAAGGACGAAAGACCTGATTATCTCCATCCACACATCGACCTATGGCCCTCCACGGTCGGCTTCCCTTCCCAGCCCTGGTGATAGCACAGACTGGCATAGTTTGCTCCGCTTCCCATGAGGTGTCCATGAGAGGCTGACTCGACAACCACGGTCAAGATCAACAGCTTGAACTCCTTTCTGGGTCTACAGAAACAAGAACAACCTTCTGAAAGGAGGTCGCATTGCTATTTGGGACTGGGAGAATGCCTTTGTGACAAGGATTGTGCTCTGGATCCCAAAGGCGACTTTTAAACACAGCCACATAGCAACTCCGGAAATTGCCATAGCAGAAGCCAGGTTTAAAAAAAAAAAAAAAAGTTCTACTGGCTTGCTCAAAGGAGGCCAGAGTTGGATGGGGGTGGGGTGGGGTGGGAGACTCCTCTAAAAATGAACAAATTTGTTTGCTTACATATTTGTCATGTCTTTTGGGCCTGAAAGAAAGGGGGGAAAAAGCAGACGAGAGGAGGAAACGGCGACTGACAGTCATCTTGTTGGTATTCCCACAGCATCCCCTCCTTAGGCACTTGCTGCCATCTCATCCAACTCCACTCAGTATATTTTCACCCAGCAATGATGCAGAAATGTCTGTGTACTCCAGTGTTATTGTAGTCGGGCAGCGTTTACGGGTTTGACTTTCAACTCAGCATGGCAGGACGTCTAGAAGCAATTATAACCAGCACCTGCTCTGTCTGTGCGGTGGGCAGGCAGTGACGGATCCCCAGCTTCCAGAACACTAGTGCCCCCTCCCAGCTCAGGATAATGACGGTGACACTCGGCCTCCTTGTTGTCTGGGGGAGCTCTAGGAGCTCTCCTCTGAAACCTCATATTATTGGCATTTCTTTGAGTGAACACATCAAATTAGTGACTGTAAAGGAAGGTGTAGGAGATGATTATTGGTGACAAGACAAGCCTCAACCACTTCCAGAGAGCATGTCTCCTAAGTGCAAAGTATGGAGAGGGAGGAAACAATTGACCACAAATGGAACAGGCTCTGAGTCTCGCCACACAATGTATGTACATGGTCACTGAGGCGCCAACATTATGGCTGGAGGACGGATATGGTTTGTGCAGCCGTGATTGCCATCCAGAACGTGCCGTGCTATTGTGAAAAACGATTTTTTTATTCTGAGCAAATCTCTGCTTCCACTTGCTTTAATGCTTCGCCAGAGAGCCAGGGACTCTGGGAGGGGTGGGGACACACAGGGCTGGGCTGACCTCAGGAACTCATGTGTAAAGGGCTTTTTCTCACTTGGAAGCAGGCTGGGTTCACAGCTGTTCTTTCTGGTAAAGCTTGTTTCTGAACCTTGCCACGTCTGAGTCCGAAGAGGGAAATGAAGGTGACAAATGCTGCGAGGAGCCCTGGGCACATCTTGGCTATGGTCCTGCTTAAGTCTGTTTCATTTGAATCCCAGTTTTACCTTTCCTCCTTTCTGGGTTCCGAAGCATCAGATGGGTGCCAAACGCTTCCACGGACAACTAAAGCTGAACAAGGTGCAGGCAGATGAAGAGCAACGGGAGGTTGGTGTTTGGGAGAATGAATACTTGGGCTTCCTAGGCCAGTCCAGCTGGTGGTTAGAGCCCTGTTTCAGATTCCACTGAAATCTCCTAGTGTCCAAGGACCAAGTGGCTCCTAAGTCCAGAATTTCTGTTACATGTCTCACCAAGGAGAAGCTGGGCCAAAATGCATTGAAGAATAAAGCAGGAGCTTGGCTTGTGAATCCACTCTCTGATTCTGAAATTTCAAAGGCTCCGTGCACAGACATTTCAACACTGAAAGCACAGCAGGGAAAATCAAAGACTTGGGCTTCCTCCTTGCCCCTCTTTTAGGGCTTTTATGGTTTTCCAAGGCGCCTCCCAGAGCCGAGTGTTGTATAGGTCATGTTTAAAAATGTCGTAGTTCTGAGGGACTTGCTGTTCTGCTTTCTTTTGCAAGGAGACCCGGTTTCTTGTCTTGTGGCCAAACACAGAGCACAGATGTCTGTGGGCCCCCTCCCTTTCCCCTGACCTTTGCTCTCTTCTCTGGATACCCTACTGACCTGTTCTCCCTTACAAGATCTGAACTGCTCACACACTTCGTTAAATTCTCATCCTAGCGAGAAGCATCCGAGCATCTTATTAGAGCCTGTATGAGTTCTGTTCTGGATGCCTATTTGTGTAACTTCAGGTCTCTGGCATGGAAACGTCCCATGCCCACAGACCCACACAGGTAATATAAACTGCAACAGTAGTTTAAGGTTTAAGGTGGTCACAGGGAACACTGGGGCCCGTGTCTCCTGGTGAACCCCTCAGGCTGTCTAAAGGGGCTAGTTCCATCTCAATGTAGCCATGCAGGAATGTAGACCGGTTAGGTAGCAAGACAAGGGGTTGTTCCTCTCCATGCTTAGGGGGCCCCCTACAGGAGGTTGGAAGCCAATGCGGGCTAAGCCCAAGCCAGGAGAGCTTAATTGATGCCTCCCAGCTGAAAGCCCTTACAAGGCTGGAATCTGGAGACCACCGCCCCTTCCCTTCAGCTGCTTCTCTGCCTTCCACTCAGCAGGGCTGAGTGTGCAGTGTCATGAGGGTGCCCGTGTTCAGTTTAGTGTAATGCCGGAACCTTCTTCTCTCATGTCTATAAACCCACTCGGATTACCACCCAGGCTTTGTTGTGAATTTCTTTCCAGTGTGTAGCCAAGGACCGAGACATTTCCCACCCGAGAAACCTCACAGACCCAGACTTACAATAAACCCATATTTGTATTTATAAGGCAAGAGGTGACCAGGTCTAGACAATAATGGTGAAGAGGGCCCTGGGTTTGAGAAAGATTCTGAAGTAGAATCCATAACCCTTAGAAATGTATTGGCCTTAGAGGAGGGGCAAAGAGGGCTGGATTGAGAAAGTCTCTGGCATCCAGTTCTGACTTGACTTCTGGATCCTGAATCCTTCAGGGCCTTGACCTTGCCCTCCAGCCAGACCTTCCAATAGCCATCTTCTCAGAGCCTTGTTGAGTTCTCATAATACATTACACCTGCCATCCTGTGAGCAGCTACCAAACCCAGGCACTTTTTTCAAAGACAAGCTCGCTCTCTCTACCCCTAAGAGCAGGTAGTTTGGGGATGATGGATATGAGATACCACAGAAGACAAATCTGTTATCTTCCATGGTGCACAGAACATGCTGTCACAACCAGGACTCGTGACAATCCCTCAGTTTCCTAAATTGCTTCACTGCTACTTTTAATTAAGCCTCATTAGATTGTCATATCTTGATAAGAGGGATGACCCTGAACTAGATGCATAAATTAAAGCTATCCTCATCCTGTGCTTTTATATGAATGTGTTAATTATTTTTGTGATTAGGGAGAATAATGGAGGGATGGAGCAATACCAAACGGAGTTTGACAAAGTGTTGGTGTTTGCTGCGGCAAACGTGGTGCGTGTCAGACACAATCCGTCACCCAGTGAGTCTGCCATTAACACCAAGGGACAAAGGTAGGATTCCCTGTAATAAATAACCTTCTTCCCAGATGCTAATGGAGACCCAGCAGGACCCACTGTTGTGTTGTCGCAGTTGTACACGGGCCCTTAGAGGAGACAGAGCTGGTGTTTGAAACGAGTCTTGTTTGCCCCCGGTTGGCTCACACATTTGTTTTTTAAATGGCATAATCACTAACATTTAAACACAGGGTGATGTCACGTAACAATCTGCAGCTTCTGAGAAATGGAGAGGCCCGACTTTGCTGGTTGACAGTGCAGAGGGACTGGGGGAGCAGTCAGATATGGTGATCAGAGTTTGGAATCCTTGCTTTCCAAGTACATGTGTCAAGGAGTTCAAGGGTTCAGAAATTTAGGAGGGAAGTTCCAGAAGACAAGTTTGTGTGGTCGATAATAAACCAATATAGGGGTTGAGATTTCAATCTGTTGGCTATTTATTTTGTGCTTGGTAGCCAACCAGCCCAGAATTCCTGACCTCGCCGACCTGTGAAACAAGGACCATTCCAGAATGAAATAGAAGCAAGCACGGAAGCGAGGGCATTCATTACCCCGAATGCATAAGGGTCAGGAACTAAGTGCTTTCTGTAGAACAGCTCCAGAAGGCAGACCTTTGGCTGGAGAACCTGTTAGGGAGCTAGCATAGGGACTGGCAGGCCTATTACACATGCTCAGAGGTCCGAGCTACCGGCTCATGAAGCAGTGGCTCACTGCATGCTCAGCAGTTCAGGTTTCCAGCCAGGAGGGGGAGCTATGCCTGGGTAGGGCTGTACCTGCATTGGCTCACCTAGGCCAGGTGAATTCAATTCAACAATTCAGCCAATGGGGTCGACCCACGTCATCGACCACGCCTCCCTAACCGCTCATAAAACTCACGGGGATCCCAAACCAGGCCTCGCCGTGAGCTGTTTCTCTCGTGGAGCCATGGACCGATGCACACCTGTCCCCGGAGAGGTCGAAAAGAAGCGGTGCTGTGTGATTTGGAGCTATGAGGTAAGCCGGCCCCAGGAGTGGGCCCTCCCATGTTGGTCTCACGGATTGGGGACCCCTCTGGGCTCCTTTTACCTCACCACCCTCGGGAGAATTGTTGGGTTGAATTCACGGTGTTCGTCTTTGCGCCGTTTTTTGCTGGTGTCCGTCTTTGCGCCGTTTCTTGCTGGTGTCCGTCTTTGCGCAGTTTCTTGCTGGTGTCCGTCTTTGCGCCGTTTCTTGCTGGTGTGCGGGACTTGACGTGCCTGCTTTCCCAGGAACTCGCCTGCCTTCCCGGGCTGCATTTGTGAGGGGGCTGGGACGCTGCTGCCTGGAGGCTGGGAGGATTTTGACTCCAAAAGCCTTCTCGAGGCTCAGTGTATAAGGTTTATTTGGACGTGAAAACAGAATCAAAGATGCAATTAACGAAGTTTTAGAAGCAGGCTTTATTGAGAAGCTTGCGGGCAGGTTCAGCAACTCAGGGTATTGAGCTATTGAAGCCGCGCAGGGGGGAAAAATCCTGGCAGCGTTTTTATGCCCACTGCTGGCAGGCACAGCTGGGGAGCATCAAAGCTGGGGAGGATCTGCGCACACAGGTGCTTCAGAAGGGAGAAGGTCGTTAATCTTACCTATATGTCAGGGACGCGTGGAGTGACCATATCTTCAGAAAACATTCTGGCTTTGTGACGAGCTGGTTCCAGGAATTTGGGGTTGAGCTGGGGAGGGGAGGTCGGTTAGGGGTCAGCCTTGAGAGCTAAGATGGAGGTGCAGGAGTCAAAATGGAGTCTGTTGTGCCAAGACTGGGAAACAGTGTTGTGCCGCGGCTCCGGCAAGCAGCAGGCCTGGGGGCGCCTGCGTCCACCCTGTTGGTTTGGGCAGGACTCTGGCTGGGTGGCCGGCTCCAGGCTGGCTTTCGGCTAGGCCGCAACCTGGGGCCTCCATTTTCCCAGCCACGTGACTCCACTCACAGGCAGAATGGCACCACCTGTGTCTGTTGTAGCTACACTCCATTCCCAGACAGCAAACCGCCCAGACTGCCGGAAAGTTCAGCAGAACAAGTTTCATTTCCTGCTCAGGGACCAGACCATCAGCTCTCTTGAGGGGAGACTGAGCGGCCCCCCAGTCTAATTTTCCAAAGGTTTTTATACTTTTGCAATGTGCAGGTGTGCAAGCAGGCAGAGCTCAGAGGCGAGGTATTGTGGTTAGCCATTCTTAGTTGAACCAAAACTGCTCTGGTCGTTCTCGAAAGCCTTCTGAACATCCATTTCCTTCTGTACGTTCCCTTGGGCTATGTCTGCACAGCCTAACTCCCCAGTATCAGCTAGTTCATTGGCAGTTCATAGCTAGTTTATTTACCATTCATAATGGCTTCTGAAAGCTCAAAATGACTTCTCTTGTCAAGGCTACTTAAGCTTTGCCCAGAGCTGCTATATACTCTCCTGTTCTTAGCCAAGTTGAAATCATTGAATCTTCGGTAGCCAGCCCAGTGTATGGTGGGCTCAGCACTAAGAGTTTTGTGGCTTGTACTTTCTGTGTAAAGAATGCCACTAGCGTATTGGTTATTACTGGGCCAAATGTGAGGCTTAGCAGGAGGAGGATTAGGGGCCGGCTAGGGCCGTTCATAGGGTAGTTAGCCAGGCTGACCAATTAAGTAGCTTTTCAAACCAATTGGTTCCTCCATTTCTTTTCTTGACTCTTTGTTCTAATCCTTTCCTAACCAGGGCTCATCTATCTTTATTGATTCCCGAATGCTTTGCATAGAATTAGTTTCTCCCAATGCTGTGCACAGCATTCCTTGTTTCCAAAAGAGCAAGTCAAGCTCTCGGCGGGTTTACAACACAACTGCTACAAGGGAGTCTAGGGATCTTTCTAAATGGGAGACAGGTTTTTTTTAATCCCTGTAGATCTAAAGCAATTTGCTGACTAAGAGTCTGATAGTTTAAGTTTCCTTGTATTAAAGCAACTGACCCGACTGCAGCTAATCCCATAATCCCAAGCCCTGTTACCAGTGGGACCAATACTGGGGCTCTTTGAACTCATCCGGAAATTCCAAAGTTATCCCTACACCTCCTTCACCAGAACACAGGTACACTTGAGGAGTAACATGCACTAGCACACAGATACCCGGGGAAAAGAGACAGGGTGTTCATCCTGTGGAACAAGTAAAGCAAGTACTCATTGGAGCAGATAACAAATTAGGATCAACATTTGGTTCAATGGGAACAGCTTGAAGGCAAAAATCTCGATATCTTGATATAGTAAAGGGATACTTAGATGAATAAAAACACAGTCTTGCCCTTGCAAATCTTTTAAAGTGAGCTTAGACTTGAGTCCATACTAACATCACCTATAGACTGCTGCTTCGTGTAATCCTTTTTACTAACATTTCTAATTGGATTACACTCTGTACCAATAGTGCTATTTGTACCTGTGCCTACATAGTAAGGGGAAGCAGCGTTCAGACAAAGCCAACAATCAGCTGTGAGGTGAGGATTTGAGTTCATAAATTGGAATACAGCATCCCGAGAATCAAACACAGAACCTTGAGGTGGCTCCTGAATGAGAAGGGCCCTGTGAGTTGGGCTGGCAGTGAACGGGAAAGTTACTGGAGAGTCTGGAGGGTGCGGCAAAGGAATCTTAATGACACCAGCTGTGGCTCTTCAGGATTTATCCCGAGGTTTGGGCCTTTGTACGGATGGCAGGTTGCCATATTTTACTTTGCTGGATAGAAAAGGTTTCCCGGGATCTCTATCATTTACATAATGTTGAATTCCCCATGTTTTCCCGGTGAACCCAATAACGCTTGAATCCAATTCTTATTGGGTTATATTTGGAAACCATACACGTAGTGGGACCAAACCCTTCCGACTTGAGTCTCATTCTTGTAAAAATAATAGGGTCATCTTTAACAAGTTTCCACCCTGAAAATGATGGTTTCACAACCCCAAGCTGCGCAATGGTAATGTCCCTCCCCTTGGCAGTTAGGGAGTCCATGAGCCGGGCATATATAGACATGGTTTGTTTGGAGCCTTCTTTCTATAGAGGGTATTCCGCACCAATAGGACGGGATTCGAGTATAGGTCCCATTGTGCCCTTTACCTTTAAAGGATCCAGAATGCCAATTCTTTCCTAGCAAATCAAACAAATCAAAATGAAAACAGGGGGTCATACCCAGTATAAGAGGTTACATATTCACTGCTGGAGGTTAGAATAGCAGTCCACAGATGTGTTTGTGCTTGGGGGAAACACTGGGTGTTGTCAGCAATACTCAGAGAAAAACAATTAAGTTCTGTAAAGCCTTAATTTTGAGGGATTTTCCGTCTTTCTCGGTGTCCATCTTTCCAGGATATGCTCAGGGAGGGCTTTTTTTTTTTTACTTATGACTGAGGAATCCACGGCCCCCTCCCCACAATTTTAACTGCAGTTGGTGTTGTAAGTATCACTTGGTATGGGCCAGTCCACCTAGGTTCTAAGGTGTCAGGTTGGTGCTTCTTTACCCATGTCCAGTTTCCTGGTTGCACGTTGTTGGCTGCCTGTTCCCTTTCCCTTGGTTAGGCCCAAAATGATGGTGTCAGAGCAGATGATTTGTCTCTCACCTGTTGCACAGCCTGCAGGCACTCGATGAGGGAACGATTAGTGACTTCCATTATTTCTACTTCTTTCAATCTTGGGAGGATTTGGGGAAGGTCTGCCAAACATAAATTCAAATGGGGTCATGCTATTCACATAGGGAGCGCATCGGACTTGAAGTAGGGCAAAAGGTAAAGTAAGGATCAACCCAGTTCTCGCCAGGTCCTAAATGCAACTTAACGAACAATTCCTTTAGGGTTCTGTTTATTTTTTCTACTTGCCCTGAAGAGCTTCCAGTTAATATTTAGAAGCATTGCTAAGACTTTAGTAATTTGAGCAATAAATGTTGGGCCATTGTTGGACCCCAAGGTGGTGGGAAGGCCAAATCTAGGGACAATTTTAGTTACTAATAATTTGCACACAGTGGCAGCAGTTTCCTTCTTTGTTGGGAAGGCTTCCACCCATCCAGAACAGGTGTCTATGAACACCAGCAAATATCGGTAGCCATACTTTCTAAGTTTGATATCCATAAAGTCCACCTCCCAGAATTCTCCAGGACTACTAGCTCAAGCTCGTGGTTGGGGTTGCTCCTTTTCTTTCTGGGGTTGTTTACCCGAGCACAGTGCAATCAACGGTGGATGACATCTGCCACCCAGTGTCCAAGCCTGGGTATGTAAAAGTGCCTGAGAAGCAACTGAGACAGTTTAGAGAGGATCCCAAATGCATACCTTCATGTAGTCCTTGAGTCAGATCTCTCCCAGAGCTTCTGGCATGAATCTTCTTCCATCAGGATGGAGCAGCCACCCTGGATGCTCCCAGTCTTTTTGGCAGGCCAGCTCTTGGCTTATTTTTAGATCATTTTCTGAGTATGTAGGTTGTGGCTGTAACACTGGGGATGGCATGGTCACAGCCACTACCTTGGGGATTTGTGGTATAGTCCTGGCATTCGAGATCCACCGGTCCGGGGGACTGGTTAGGAGTGGTTCAACCATAGGTCCCCCTACCACAGCAATATCCTGTCCCAGTGTAAGCTTGCTAGCTTCTATGACTAGGATAGCCGTAGCAGCCTCAGCTCGCATGCAGCTCAGCCATCCTGCAGCTACAGAGTCCAGTTTCTTTGAAAGATAGGTCACAGGTCTCTTCCATGGCCGCAAGTTCTCTGTTAGCAGTTCTTTTGCTGTGCCTCTGGCCTCACATAGACAATTGGAAGGGCTTTACTATGTCTAGTAGGGCAAGGGAGGTTGCCCATATGAGCGACTTTTTAAAGGATTCAAACGCTTGTTGTTCTACTTCAGTCCATTTAAGTTCTTTTTCCTTTCCCCAGTACTTGCATATAGGGGTTTCGTTGTTTTTGCAAATCCCAAATTCCACAAAGGACAGTACCCCACAGTTCCTAGAAACTCTTGCAACTGCTTCTTCGTCTCAGGGACTGGGATTTTGAGGATCGCCTCAGTGCGGCTGGGGGACAAGGTCCGTTTTCCCTCCTCCAGTTGGTAGCCTAGGTATACAGCTTTATGGACACACAGTTGAGCCTTTCTTGCAGATACCCTGTACCCCAATGGGCCAAGGACTATTATCAGGTCCTTGGTAGCCCGTTGGCATTCCTCCAGGGTTTTGGAGGCCAGGAGGAGGTCATCTGCATACTGGAGCAAGGTGGTTTGGGGGTGTTCCTCCTTGTGTCCCTGTACGTCTTCACTGGGTTGATGTGCAGGGGACACGGGTATGGAGAACAAAGCATCTTTAAGTCCAAAACAGTATACCAAATTCAGTTTGATGGGATAGTACTCAGGAGGATCTCAGGGTTTGGCACGTGGGGTGGCCAGTTTCTATCCTCTCATTTGCCTCTCTGAGATCCTGCACCGGTTGGAAGTCCTCAGTTCCCGGCTTCTGCATGGGCAGCAGGGGAGCATTCCATGTGGACTTGCAGAGGACCCAAATGCCTGTCCTCTTTAGTCTGCAAATGGGAACAGAAATACCCACTTTTGCTATCCAGGGAGTAGGGTTAGCATGACACACCAGTGTAGCTGAGCTCAGAAGTTGTACGACCCCAGGCACCTGAAGTTCAGAAAGGTCTGGCAGGTTGTTCTCTGCCCAAACAAAAGGAATATCTTTTAGTGATTTATCAAGAAGTTCCTTTGAGGAGGTCTCTTCTGCTCCTTGATAAAACACATATCACTCTGACATTGGAGTGGTGAGCAAAACTTTTGGCTTTTCAAGTTCAAGGGTTAAGGTGGTTGTAGCAGATGAGAAAGTAATTATGGCTGCCATTTTTCATAATAAGTCACGATCAATTAGGGGAAAGGGGCATTGAGGCATTACCAGGGTGAGCGTGTAACTGTCTCTTGTGCTAAATCTGTTATTCTGGCCGTTGTCCATGGGTGTGCTTGGGTCTGCCCTGGGGCCCCTGTAATGAAAGCCTTTCCTTTTGACAAGGCACCTGTAGTCTTTTCTGAAACCAAGAAGGTGACCCCTTTGTCCACCTAGAAATTTACTGGCTGGCTCCCTACATGGAGAGTGAGCATGGGCTCTTTGGGGTCAAGTGAAACAGAGCCTGGACACCTTTATTCAGCTTCGAGCATTATTGTCTGTAGCTTCGATTTTTCTAGGCGAGGACTAGGCCCGTTCTCTCTAGTGGTGGCTCGTCCGCCTCTCCTGGGCTTTTCAAGGCACTGATTTTTCCAATGTCACTGTTTTGTATAGTAGGTACATGGATACTTCCTCAGGACTAGGCGAGTGAGAAGCGGGGTATTAGGGTTAGCCATTCTTAGTTGAACCAAAACTGCTCTGGTCGTTCTCGCAAGCCTTCTGAACACCCATTTCCTTCATGACATTCCCTTGGGCGACGTCTGCACAGCCTACCTCCCCAATATCAGCTAGTTCATTTACACTTCCTAGCTACTTTATTTTCTTTTCATGGTGGCTTCTGTCAGCCCCAAATGGCTTCACTCTTGTCAAAGCTGTTTCAGCTTTTCCCAGAGATCCTACACAGTCGCCATTGTAGCCGAGAGGTAACACGATCTGTGACCATGGCCAAGATGGCACCCACCAGTCCACATGTGGAAGGGCGCTGCCTAGGGAGCTGGGTGAAGAGGCCTGGGAGTTAGCCCTGCCTGGTCCCGGGAGCCCAAAGTTTCCCTTTTCCCCTCCATTCCCTTTGCCTTTCTCCTGGTTTTTCAAACAAGCTGCTCTAGCCCTATAACGCCAAGCACAAAATTGTCATAATTCTTAATGAAAACGTATCTGGTACCCAAATTATAAATGTGACAATTTGGTCACATTTCAAAAACACTGAAAATTTTATGCTTTTAAAATATATTTTGAATGTCATATATATTGATAACTATGAAAGTAAATAATAAAAACCAAAAAAAAATAATTCCACAATTTAAAACTTGAGGCGTTATAGGGCTAGTGTTCTTCCAGATTTGGTTTGTTCCTTCTTACAGGCTGCTTTTCCGTGGCCCAGGCTTAGGCCAATGGCGTTCGGAAGCCTAGGCGGAGTCACTGTTATTTAGGCTTTCAGCGATGCTGCTTCAGGCACTTTTGGGGACAGCTCTTACTTAATACACAGCTCCTCTGCCATGATGTTCCAGCCAGAAATTCCAATTTCCCTTAAGGTTCCCTGAGCTGCCACGTGTCCCTTCCCTTGAAAGATTTGAGCATCAGCCCCGCCAGCAGGTGTCTTGGAGGGCCTTGGGGCCATCCCAAGCAGTGGTCCTCCTAGCCTGTTGTCCAGAAAAATGGTTGGACCTAAAGGTCGCCCTCGGCGACTAGTCCTTGAACCCTTCCCTCGGGCTGAGGCATGAGATTCAGGGCAACCCAGGGGTGTGCTCTCAAGTGGGGGTTATTGACCTGGAGGCAGCAA
Organism: Tenrec ecaudatus; assembly: GCF_050624435.1. Classification (NCBI taxonomy): domain Eukaryota; kingdom Metazoa; phylum Chordata; class Mammalia; order Afrosoricida; family Tenrecidae; genus Tenrec; species Tenrec ecaudatus. The sequence continues at coordinate 2,401,826 of NW_027457651.1, forward strand.
GCTGTCAATCGCCTCCTTGTTTTGTGCTTTCTAGATGGGACTTAGCAGCTTGATGCTCAGGAATTGCCCCCTTGCATGAATCGTGTCCAATTGGGATAGAGTTGATACAGAGAGGCTGGGCAAACAAAAGATGATAGATTCACTTTGCAACTCTATTTGGCCACAGTATCGTTTTGAGAAAGGAGAATGGTGGGCAGAGAAGGGTACGCTTTCCCTTCCAACCGTGATTCACCGGGAACAGTTCGGTAGAGTGCCGGGAAAGTGGGCGGAGATGCCAGAACTTAGAGCATTTCTCCTCTCGAGGAGCAGTAGGAGACCTTCATCCCCAGTGCACCCAGGAACCCTTAAGGCTGGCGTCCTCAAACTGTGGTCAATGGGGCACATGTGGCGCAATGCCATTTATCCCACCCTCGGGGTGTTTTTGCTGCCACTGCCTGCCCTGCTTAGCAGCCGACTCGTGCAGTGTGCATAGGAATTTGTCCATAGGTTTTTTGAAAACCATAGTCTGGCCCTCCAACGGTCGGAGAGACAATGAACTGGCCCCCTGTGTAAACAATTTGATGACTCCTGCCCTAAGGGATCCTGGACTTCAGGTCACTATTGTCCCACCCCTGAACCCTCCCTGAACATTCTACCCCTAGTAGAGGCACCAGGGGCATTTGGTCCCCGGGTAACTTACAAGCCTTTTACTCAAATGGAACCCGAGAAAATTAAAAATGACACAGGCAGTTACTCTACTTTTGATCCCTGTTGAATCCGCCTGTAGCATCCCAATATTACAATTTAACCCTATAACACCGAGCATGACCTTTCCCTAACATTTAATCAAATGAATATAAATGTATATATATTGATAAGTATGAAAGTAATGAATCAAAACGAAATTTTTTTTGCCCAAAAATTTAAAAGTGAGGCGTTATAGGGTTAAAAAGAAGGATGGTTCTTATCAGAGGGGCAATGCCTTAGGATCATAAGTGAAGCGGTGATCCCACTGCACCCAGTAGTGCCCAAACCCTGGACCCCGCTAGGGGAAATTGTCAATGCTTTTACCCCTGTGCCGGTACTTAGAATGAACAAACACACACGCCTGATAATCCTAAGATTTTTTACTTACTTCCTGTGATACTCACCTACTTTCAAGGGAACTTCCACCTCACAATCCTAGCCTTGTCTCAGTTAAACTGTTCACCCTTTTGTGCGTTTGTTGGTTTTTCCAGAAGTTCTCAAGTTACCAAAGCCCCTAATCCAATTGTGCCAACTCCAGGACCACCATCTCCTGGACCACTTCAACCTTATCCAATCTAGCGCTGAATGGACAACCCCTCCCAGCAGAGCAGGAAGGGTGTGGACCCAAAGCCCCACTTCGCCCTTTTTGCCAGCAGGAAGTAGCTAGAGATGTCGTCGCCCAGTACCCCAAAGATTTGGGTCCACATCTCTTCAGGATGGAAATGTTAGGTAGCTAGCATAGGGACTGGGGTGTCCATTACACATGCTCAGATGGCCCAGTTAGCGGCCCATGAAGGTGTGGCACACTGTGCGTGCTCAAAGGTCCAGATTTCCGGCCAGGAAGGGCAGGTCCACCTGGGTGGGCGCTGCACCTGCATCGACCCACCTAGGCCAAGTATATACAATTCAGCCACTAGGATCGACCAGGGTTGCCCACCACACCTCCCTAATGCTCCTAAACCTCCCTTGGTTCACAAACCAGGCTTTGGCATGAATTCTTTCTCACGCAGAACCAAGGACCGAGGGATATCTGTCCCCAGAGAGATCTGACCAACCCAGGGAAGCTCTTTGGAGGCAGCAGGAGTGGACGTGAGTGGCTGGTGGATACTGTTCAGATGCATGGCTTTCTGCTTGGAAGGGTTTTTAGTCTTGGCTGACAGGATCAGAGGAGGTAGTATGTCTGGATCACATAGTTTCCATGTCCACAAATGAGCTGCCCATTCCAAAGTCCTGACAGTGCCTTTGGAAAACACTGTGCTTTCGAATGTCACTCCTTGCAGAGGGCAGTGGGAGGGGCTGGGACCCAGGTATGCTGCCCCTTGCTCCCAGTTGCCGGTTTCTGGATCCTGATTATATCTCTCACAGGATCAGTTAGTGGGCTTGTTGTCTGCCTCAAGGTTTGTTCACCGAGGTCCTCCAGCTATGTGGTGGTGTGTGTGCATGAGCAGAGGCTTCCTGCCAATCCCCCATGAGTTGAAGAGCTGCCCTGGTGTGGGCTCCGTGAAAGAGGTGCCCCAGACAGCAGGACTACACAAGAGGGTGGGCCCTGCAGGAACCGGAGGGCCATTCCCCCTGTGGAATGACCTCAGAGCCCCGCCTCTCTCACTGTCCAGCTGCCAGGGCTGTGGACCCTAAGTTTATGCCCCACACAGGAATAGACACAGGGTGAGGCGACTGCAGCACCTGCTTTTGCTGGTCTAATCCAGCCTGAGATCATCCTAGCATCAACCCTCTGCCATGGTCTTTTTTTCCTCTCCTTTTATAGGGGCTCATACAACAATAACCACAATACGTGCAAACATCACTGATATAAGGCACATTTGTACATTCATTGCCCTCATTATTCTCAAAATATCTTCTCTCCACCCAAGCCCCTGGCCTCAGCTCCTCATTCCCCCCGCCCCCATTCTCACTACACCACCTCATCAATCCTTCATTATTTACTAATTATTATTTTGTCATATCTTGCACTGTCAGATGTCCCCCTTCACCCCCTTTTCTTTTGAGGTTTCATGTAGATCCTTGTCATCGGTTCCCTGGTGCCAGCCTACCCTCCCTCCACCCTCCCAGCATCCCCATTCATAACACTGGTCCTAAAGGGCTCATCCACCTTGAATTCCCTGTGTGTCTAGTTCCTATCTGTCCCAGTGTACATTCTCTGGTCTAGGCAGATTTGTAAGTTATAATTGGGATCTTGATAGTGAGGGGAGAGGAAGCATTGAGGAGCTAGAGGAAAGTTGTGTTTCACCGTTGCTGTCTAGTACCCTGTGTAGGCATGTCTCTTCCCCAAGACCTTACTTAAGGGAATGTCCAGTGTACTGCAAATGGGCTTTGGCTCTCTACCCAGCATTCCCTGCTCATTCGCAATGAGATTTTTTTGTGCTGATGATGCCTGATCCCTTTGATACCTCGTGATCGCACAGGCTGGTATGCTTATTCCATGTGGGCTCTGTTGTTTCTGAGCTACATGGCCGCTTGCTTACCCTTCAGGCCTTTAAGACCTCAGACGCCATATCTTTTGATAGCAGGGCACCATCAGCTTTCTTGACCACATTTGCTTATGCAACCGCTTAGACATCAGCGAACGTGTCGGGAAGGTGAGCATCATAGAATGCCAATGTAATAGAACAAGGTATTCTTGCAATGAGAGAGTCCTTGAGTGGAGGCCCAAAGGCCATCTGCTACCTTAATAGGAAACCTATAAAGATATGGACATAGGTGTATTTCCCCATGCTCACAGATAAATATATTTACATCTGTGCGTGCCTTTCTTTAGACCTGTATAACTGGCCCGTGCTTCCTAGGTCGCTCTGCTATTCCCTTTCATTTCCCTCTTGTGCCCACTGCCATGCTCAGTCTTCATTTGGGTTTCAGTAAATCCTCTTGGTTCCTTCACCCTTGATCACGCCCTACCAGGATTCCTACATCGCCCTCACCACGGATTTGCATCCACTTGTTGTTCCCTTGTCTCTGGGTTTCTTGACATCACTCCCTTTCCCCCCAACTCCCTCTTTCCCGTGGCCCTCCCGCGAAGCGTTGGTCCCCTTTTTCTCTCCGGCAGATTGTGCATCCTGCATCTCATTTTAGACATACAGTAGAGGTAATAACATGCACAAACACAAGACAGACTGAAAGCAAGCACCAAAAGAAAGAAAATAGCCAAAATCCAATGACCATCAAAGAAAACACAACTCCTCAAGAAAGGAAAGCTCATAGTTAGATCACGGACTGTTTGTTGGCCCTTAGCAGTGTTTTCCAGTCCAGTCTGTGCGGGCACCAAGTCCTGCCCCCAAAGTCCTCCTTTAGCATTCCCTGGGGACCTTGTTGCTCCACCTCCTTACTCTTCTGCTGCACCCCCTTAGTGCTATGCCTCGGTGTGGCGGGATCCGTTCCCGCACTGTGTCTCCAGTGTTGTCCCTTCTAGGGCTATGGGTCTTTGAGGGACGTCGTGTCTCATCTTGGGCTGGCCATGTGGTCTTCTGTGTGGACTGTCTTCTCTGAGTGGGAACACCATCCCAAAGGCAGGATCCCGTAGCCCACTGAGTGACTTTCTCTCCAGCAGCTTCTAGGTAGGCTGTGCCCCATGAGGGGCCCTGAGGTGCCTGTGTAAACCTGAGTCTGCTGGAGGTTAGAATAGCAGTCCACAGATGTGTTTGTGCTTGGGGGAAACAGTGGGTGCTGTCAGCAATACTCGGAGAAAAACAATTTAGTTCTGTAAAGCCTTAATTTTGAGGGATTTTCCGTCTTTCTCGGTGTCCATCTTTTCAGGATATGCTCAGGGAGGGCTTTTTTTTTTTTTTTTTTACTTATGACTGATGAATCTATGGCCCCCTCCCCACTATTTTAACAGCAGTTGGTGTTGTAAGTATCACTTGGTATGGGCCAGTCCACCTAGGTTCTAAGGTGTCAGGTTGGTGCTTCTTTACCCATGTCCAGTTTCCTGGTTGCACGTTGTTGGCTGCCTGTTCCCTTTCCCTTGGTTAGGCCCAAAATGAAGGTGTCAGAGCAGATGATTTGTCTCTCACCTGTTGCACAGCCTGCAGGCACTCGATGAGGGAACGATTAGTGACTTCCATTATTTCTACTTCTTTCAATCTTGGGAGGATTTGGGGAAGGTCTGCCAAACATAAATTCAAATGGGGTCATGCTATTCACATAGGGAGCGCATCGGACTTGAAGTAGGGCAAAAGGTAAAGTAAGGATCAACCCAGTTCTCGCCAGGTCCTAAATGCAACTTAACGAACAATTCCTTTAGGGTTCTGTTTATTTTTTCTACTTGCCCTGAAGAGCTTCCAGTTAATATTTAGAAGCATTGCTAAGACTTTAGTAATTTGAGCAATAAATGTTGGGCCATTGTTGGACCCCAAGGTGGTGGGAAGGCCAAATCTAGGGACAATTTTAGTTACTAATAATTTGCACACAGTGGCAGCAGTTTCCTTCTTTGTTGGGAAGGCTTCCACCCATCCAGAACAGGTGTCTACGAACACCAGCAAATATCGGTAGCCATACTTTCTAAGTTTGATATCCATAAAGTCCACCTCCCAGAATTCTCCTGGACTACTACCTCAAGCTCATGGTTGGGGTTGCTCCTTTTCTTTCTGGGGTTGTTTACCCGAGCACAGTGCAATCAACGGTGGGTGACATCTGCCACCCAGTGTCCAAGCCTGGGTATGTAAAAGTGCCTGAGAAGCAACTGAGACAGTTTAGAGAGGATCCCAAATGCATACCTTTATGTAGTCCTTGAGTCAGATCTCTCCCAGAGCTTCTGGCATGAATCTTCTTCCATCAGGATGGAGCAGCCACCCTGGATGCTCCCAGTCTTTTTGGCAGGCCAGCTCTTGGCTTATCTTTAGATCATTTTCTGAGTATGTAGGTTGTGGCTGTAACACTGGGGATGGCATGGTCACAGCCACTACCTTGGGGATTTGTGGTATAGTCCTGGCATTCGAGATCCACCGGTCCGGGGGACTGGTTAGGAGTGGTTCAACCATAGGTCCCCCTACCACAGCAATATCCTGTCCCAGTGTAAGCTTCCTAGCTTCTATGACTAGGATGGCCGTGGCAGCCACAGCTCGCATGCAGCTCAGCCATCCTGCAGCTACAGAGTCCAGTTTCTTTGAAAGATAGGTCACAGGACTCTTCCATGGCCGCAAGTTCTCTGTTAGCAGTTCTTTTGCTGTGCCTCTGGCCTCACATAGACAATTGGAAGGGCTTTACTATGTCTAGTAGGGCAAGGGAGGTTGCCCATATGAGCGACTTTTTAAAGGATTCAAACGCTTGTTGTTCTACTTCAGTCCATTTAAGTTCTTTTTCCTTTCCCCAGTACTTGCATATAGGGGTTTCGTTGTTTTTGCAAATCCCAAATTCCACAAAGGACAGTACCCCACAGTTCCTAGAAACTCTTGCAACTGCTTCTTCGTCTCAGGGACTGGGATTTTGAGGATCGCCTCAGTGCGGCTGGGGGACAAGGTCCGTTTTCCCTCCTCCAGTTGGTAGCCTAGGTATACAGCTTTATGGACACACAGTTGAGCCTTTCTTGCAGATACCCTGTACCCCAATGGGCCAAGGACTATTATCAGGTCCTTGGTAGCCCGTTGGCATTCCTCCAGGGTTTCGGAGGCCAGGAGGAGGTCATCTGCATACTGGAGCAAGGTGGTTTGGGGGTGTTCCTCCTTGTGTCCCTGTAAGTCTTCACTGGGTTGATGTGCAGGAGACACGGGTATGGAGAACAAAGCATCTTTAAGTCCAAAACAGTATACCAAATTCAGTTTGATGGGATAGTACTCAGGAGGATCACAGGGTTTGGCACGTGGGGTGGCCAGTTTCTATCCTCTCATTTGCCTCTCTGAGATCCTGCACCGGTTGGAAGTCCTCAGTTCCCGGCTTCTGCATGGGCAGCAGGGGAGCATTCCATGTGGACTTGCAGAGGACCCAAATGCCTGTCCTCTTTAGTCTGCAAATGGGAACAGAAATACCCACTTTTGCTATCCAGGGAGTAGGGTTAGCTTGACACACCAGTGTAGCTGAGCTCAGAAGTTGTACGACCCCAGGCACCTGAAGTTCAGAAAGGTCTGGCAGGTTGTTCTCTGCCCAAACAAAAGGAATATCTTTTAGTGATTTATCAAGAAGTTCCTTTGAGGAGGTCTCTTCTGCTCCTTGATAAAACACATATCACTCTGACATTGGAGTGGTGAGCAAAACTTTTGGCTTTTCAAGTTCAAGGGTTAAGGTGGTTGTAGCAGATGAGAAAGTAATTATGGCTGCCATTTTTCATAATAAGTCACGATCAATTAGGGGAAAGGGGCATTGAGGCATTACCAGGGTGAGCGTGTAACTGTCTCTTGTGCTAAATCTGTTATTCTGGCCGTTGTCCATGGGTGTGCTTGGGTCTGCCCTGGGGCCCCTGTAATGAAAGCCTTTCCTTTTGACAAGGCACCTGTAGTCTTTTCTGAAACCAAGAAGGTGACCCCTTTGTCCACCTAGAAATTTACTGGCTGGCTCCCTACATGGAGAGTGAGCATGGGCTCTTTGGGGTCAAGTGAAACAGAGCCTGGACACCTTTATTCAGCTTCGAGCATTATTGTCTGTAGCTTCGATTTTTCTAGGCGAGGACTAGGCCCGTTCTCTCTAGTGGTGGCTCGTCCGCCTCTCCTGGGCTTTTCAAGGCACTGATTTTTCCAATGTCACTGTTTTGTATAGTAGGTACATGGATACTTCCTCAGGACTAGGCGAGTGAGAAGCGGGGTATTAGGGTTAGCCATTCTTAGTTGAACCAAAACTGCTCTGGTCGTTCTCGCAAGCCTTCTGAACACCCATTTCCTTCATGACATTCCCTTGGGCGACGTCTGCACAGCCTACCTCCCCAATATCAGCTAGTTCATTTACACTTCCTAGCTACTTTATTTTCTTTTCATGGTGGCTTCTGTCAGCCCCAAATGGCTTCACTCTTGTCAAAGCTGTTTCAGCTTTTCCCAGAGATCCTACACAGTCGCCATTGTAGCCGAGAGGTAACACGATCTGTGACCATGGCCAAGATGGCACCCACCAGTCCACATGTGGAAGGGCGCTGCCTAGGGAGCTGGGTGAAGAGGCCTGGGAGTTAGCCCTGCCTGGTCCCGGGAGCCCAAAGTTTCCCTTTTCCCCTCCATTCCCTTTGCCTTTCTCCTGGAATTTCAAACAAGCTGCTCTAGCCCTATAACGCCAAGCACAAAATTGTCATAATTCTTAATGAAAACGTATCTGGTACCCAAATTATAAATGTGACAATTTGGTCACATTTCAAAAACACTGAAAATTTTATGCTTTTAAAATATATTTTGAATGTCATATATATTGATAACTATGAAAGTAAATAATAAAAACCAAAAAAAATATTTCCACAATTTAAAACTTGAGGCGTTATAGGGCTAGTGTTCTTCCAGATTTGGTTTGTTCCTTCTTACAGGCTGCTTTTCCGTGGCCCAGGCTTAGGCCAGTGGCGTTCGGAAGCCTAGGCGGAGTCACTGTTATTTAGGCTTTCAGCGATGCTGCTTCAGGCACTTTTGGGGACAGCTCTTACTTAATACACAGCTCCTCTGCCATGATGTTCCAGCCAGAAATTCCAATTTCCCTTAAGGTTCCCTGAGCTGCCACGTGTCCCTTCCCTTGAGAGATTTGAGCATCAGCCCCGCCAGCAGGTGTCTTGGAGGGCCTTGGGGCCATCCCAAGCAGTGGTTCTCCTAGCCTGTTGTCCAGAAAAATGGTTGGACCTAAAGGTCGCCCTCGGCGACTAGTCCTTGAACCCTTCCCTCGGGCTGAGGCATGAGATTCAGGGCAACCCAGGGGTGTGCTCTCAAGTGGGGGTTATTGACCTGGAGGCAGCAAGCTGTCAATCGCCTCCTTGTTTTTTGCCTTCTAGATGGGACTTAGCAGCTTGATGCTCAGGAATTGCCCCCTTGCATGAATCGTGTCCAATTGGGATAGAGTTGATACAGAGAGGCTGGGCAAACAAAAGCTGATAGATTCACTTTGCAACTCTATTTGGCCACAGTATCGTTTTGAGAAAGGAGAATGGTGGGCAGAGAAGGGTACGCTTTCCCTTCCAACCGTGATTCACCGGGAACAGTTCGGTAGAGTGCCGGGAAAGTGGGCGGAGATGCCAGAACTTAGAGCATTTCTCCTCTCGAGGAGCAGTAGGAGACCTTCATCCCCAGTGCACCCAGGAACCCCTAAGGCTGGCGTCCTCAAACTGTGGTCCATGGGGCACATGTGGCGCGATGCCATTTATCCCACCCTCGGGGTGTTTTGCTGCCACTGCCTGTCCTGCTTAGCAGCCGACTGGTGCAGTGTGCATAGGAATTTGTCCATAGGCTTTTTGAAAACCATAGTCTGGCCCTCCAACGGTCGGAGAGACAATGAACTGGCCCCCTGTGTAAACAATTTGAGGACTCCTGCCCTAAGGGATCCTGGACTTCAGGTCACTATTGTCCCACCCCTGAACCCTCCCTGAACATTCTACCCCTAGTAGAGGCACCAGGGGCATTTGGTCCCCGGGTAACTTACAAGCCTTTTACTCAAATGGAACCCGAGAAAATCAAAAATGACACAGGCATTTACTCTACTTTTGATCCTTGTTGAATTCGCCTGTAGCATCCCAATATTACAATTTAACCCTATAACACCGAGCATGACCTTTCCCTAACATTTAATCAAATGAATATAAATGTATATATATATTGATAACTATGAAAGGAATGAATCAAAACGAAATTTTTTTTGCCCAAAAATTTAAAAGTGAGGCGTTATAGGGTTAAAAAGAAGGATGGTTCTTATCAGAGGGGCCAATGCCTTAGGATCATAAGTGAAGCGGTGATCCCACTGCACCCAGTAGTGCCCAAACCCTGGACCCCGCTAGGGGAAATTGTCAATGCTTTTACCCCTGTGCCGGTACTTAGAATGAACAAACACACACGCCTGATAATCCTAAGACTTTTTACTTACTTCCTGTGATACTCACCTACTTTCCAGGGACTCCCACCTCACAATCCTAGCTTTGTCTCAGTTAAACTGTTCACCCTTTTGTGCGTTTGTTGGTTTTTCCAGAAGTTCTCAAGTTACCAAAGCCCCTAATCCAATTGTGCCAACTCCAGGACCACCATCTCCTGGACCACTTCAACCTTATCCAATCTAGCGCTGAATGGACAACCCCTCCCAGCAGAGCAGGAAGGGTGTGGACCCAAAGCCCCACTTCGCCCTTTTTGCCAGCAGGAAGTAGCTAGAGATGTCGTCGCCCAGTACCCCAAAGATTTGGGTCCACATCTCTTCAGGATGGAAATGTTAGGTAGCTAGCATAGGGACTGGGGTGTCCATTACACATGCTCAGATGGCCCAGTTAGTGGCCCAGGAAGGAGTGGCACACTGTGCGTGCTCAGAGGTCCAGGTTTCCGGCCAGGAAGGGCAGGTCCACCTGGGTGGGCGCTGCACCTGCATCGACCCACCTAGGCCAAGTATATTCAATTCAGCCACTAGGATCGACCAGGGTTGCCCACCAAACCTCCCTAACGCTCCTAAACCTCCCTTGGATCACAAACCAGGCTTTGGCATGAATTCTTTCTCACGCAGAACCAAGGACCGAGGGATATCTGTCCCCAGAGAGATCTGACCAACCCAGGGAAGCTCTTTGGAGGCAGCAGGAGTGGACGTGAGTGGCTGGTGGATACTGTTCAGATGCTTGGTTTTCTGCTTGGAAGGGTTTTTAGTCTTGGCTGACAGGATCAGAGGAGGTAGTATGTCTGGATCACATAGTATCCATGTCCACAAATGAGCTGCCCATTCCAAAGTCCTGACAGTGCCTTTGGAAAACACTGTGCTTTGGAATGTCACTCCTTGCAGAGGACAGTGGGAGGGGCTGGGACCCAGGTATGCTGCCCCTTGCTCCCAGTTGCCGGTTTCTGGATCCTGATTATATCTCTCACAGGATCAGTTAGTGGGCTTGTTGTCTGCCTCAAGGTTTGTTCACCGAGGTCCTCCAGCTAGGTGGTGGTGTGTGTGCATGAGCAGAGGCTTCCTGCCAATCCCCCATGAGTTGAAGAGCTGCCCTGGTGTGGGCTCCGTGAAAGAGGTGCCCCAGACAGCAGGACTACAAAAGAGGGTGGGCCCTGCAGGAACCGGAGGGCCATTCCCCCTGTGGAATGACCTCAGAGCCCCGCCTCTCTCACTGTCCAGCTGCCGGGGCTGTGGACCCTAAGCTTCATGCCACACACAGGAATAGACACAGGGTGAGGCGACTGCAGCACCTGCTTTTGCTGGTCTAATCCAGCCTGAGATCATCCTAGCATCAACCCTCTGCCATGGTCTTTTTTTCCTCTCCTTTTATAGGGGCTCATACAACAATAACCACAATACGTGCAAACATCACTGATATAAGGCACATTTGTACATTCATAGCCCTCATTATTCTCAAAATATCTTCTCTCCACCCAAGCCCCTGGCCTCAGCTCCTCATTCCCCTCGCCCCCATTCTCACTACCCCTCCTCATCAATCCTTCATCATTTACTAATTATTATTTTGTCATATCTTGCACTGTCTGATGTCCCCCTTCACCTCCTTTTCTTTTGAGGTTTTATGTAGATCCTTGTCATCGGTTCCCTGGTGCCAGCCTACCCTCCCTCCACCCTCCCAGCATCCCCATTCATAACACTGGTCCTAAAGGGCTCATCCACCTTGAATTCCCTGTGTGTCTAGTTCCTATCTGTCCCAGTGTACATTCTCTGGTCTAGTCAGATTTGTAAGTTATAATTGGGATCTTGATAGTGAGGGGAGAGGAAGCATTGAGGAGCTAGAGGAAAGTTGTGTTTCACCGTTGCTGTCTAGTACCCTGTGTAGGCATGTCTCTTCCCCAAGACCTTACTTAAGGGAATGTCCAGTGTACTGCAAATGGGCTTTGGCTCTCTACCCAGCATTCCCTGCTCATTCGCAATGAGATTTTTTTGTGCTGATGATGCCTGATCCCTTTGATACCTCGTGATCGCACAGGCTGGTATGCTTATTCCATGTGGGCTCTGTTGTTTCTGAGCTACATGGCCGCTTGCTTACCCTTCAGGCCTTTAAGACCTCAGACGCCATATCTTTTGATAGCAGGGCACCATCAGCTTTCTTGACCACATTTTCTTATGGAACCGCTTAGACATCAGGGAACGTGTCGGGAAGGTGAGCATCATAGAATGCCAATGTAATAGAACAAGGTATTCTTGCAATGAGAGAGTCCTTGAGTGGAGGCCCAAAGGCCATCTGCTACCTTAATAGGAAACCTATAAAGATATGGACATAGGTGTATTTCCCCATGCTCACAGATAAATATATTTACATCTGTGCGTGCCTTTCTTTAGACCTGTATAACTGGCCCGTGCTTCCTAGGTCGCTCTGCTATTCCCTTTCATTTCCCTCTTGTGCCCACTGCCATGCTCAGTCTTCATTTGGGTTTCAGTAAATCCTCTTGGTTCCTTCACCCTTGATCACGCCCTACCAGGATTCCTACATCGCCCTCACCACGGATTTGCATCCACTTGTTGTTCCCTTGTCTCTGGGTTTCTTGACATCACTCCCTTTCCCCCCAACTCCCTCTTTCCCATGGCCCTCCCGCGAAGCGTTGGTCCCCTTTTTCTCTCCGGCAGATTGTGCATCCTGCATCTCATTTTAGACATACAGTAGAGGTAATAACATGCACAAACACAAGACAGACTGAAAGCAAGCACCAAAAGAAAGAAAATAGCCAAAATCCAATGACCATCAAAGAAAACACAACTCCTCAAGAAAGGAAAGCTCATAGTTAGATCACGGACTGTTTGTTGGCCCTTAGCAGTGTTTTCCAGTCCAGTCTGTGCGGGCACCAAGTCCTGCCCCCAAAGTCCTCCTTTAGCATTCCCTGGGGACCTTGTTGCTCCACCTCCTTACTCTTCTGCTGCACCCCCTTAGTGCTATGCCTCGGTGTGGCGGGATCCGTTCCCGCACTGTGTCTCCAGTGTTGTCCCTTCTAGGGCTATGGGTCTTTGAGGGACGTCGTGTCTCATCTTGGGCTGGCCATGTGGTCTTCTGTGTGGACTGTCTTCTCTGAGTGGGAACACCATCCCAAAGGCAGGATCCCGTAGCCCACTGAGTGACTTTCTCTCCAGCAGCTTCTAGGTAGGCTGTGCCCCATGAGGGGCCCTGAGGTGCCTGTGTAAACCTGAGTCTGCTGGAGGTTAGAATAGCAGTCCACAGATGTGTTTGTGCTTGGGGGAAACAGTGGGTGCTGTCAGCAATACTCGGAGAAAAACAATTTAGTTCTGTAAAGCCTTAATTTTGAGGGATTTTCCGTCTTTCTCGGTGTCCATCTTTTCAGGATATGCTCAGGGAGGGCTTTTTTTTTTTTTTACTTATGACTGATGAATCTATGGCCCCCTCCCCACTATTTTAACAGCAGTTGGTGTTGTAAGTATCACTTGGTATGGGCCAGTCCACCTAGGTTCTAAGGTGTCAGGTTGGTGCTTCTTTACCCATGTCCAGTTTCCTGGTTGCACGTTGTTGGCTGCCTGTTCCCTTTCCCTTGGTTAGGCCCAAAATGATGGTGTCAGAGCAGATGATTTGTCTCTCACCTGTTGCACAGCCTGCAGGCACTCGATGAGGGAACGATTAGTGACTTCCATTATTTCTACTTCTTTCAATCTTGGGAGGATTTGGGGAAGGTCTGCCAAACATAAATTCAAATGGGGTCATGCTTTTCACATAGGGAGCGCATCGGACTTGAAGTAGGACAAAAGGTAAAGTAAGGATCAACCCAGTTCTCGCCAGGTCCTAAATGCAACTTAACGAACAATTCCTTTAGGGTTCTGTTTATTTTTTCTACTTGCCCTGAAGAGTTTCCAGTTAATATTTAGAAGCATTGCTAAGACTTTAGTAATTTGAGCAATAAATGTTGGGCCATTGTTGGACCCCAAGGTGGTGGGAAGGCCAAATCTAGGGACAATTTTAGTTACTAATAATTTGCACACAGTGGCAGCAGTTTCCTTCTTTGTTGGGAAGGCTTCCACCCATCCAGAACAGGTGTCTACGAACACCAGCAAATATCGGTAGCCATACTTTCTAAGTTTGATATCCATAAAGTCCACCTCCCAGAATTCTCCAGGACTACTACCTCGAGCTCATGGTTGGGGTTGCTCCTTTTCTTTCTGGGGTTGTTTACCCGAGCACAGTGCAATCAACGGTGGATGACATCTGCCACCCAGTGTCCAAGCCTGGGTATGTAAAAGTGCCTGAGAAGCAACTGAGACAGTTTAGAGAGGATCCCAAATGCATACCTTCATGTAGTCCTTGAATCAGATCTCTCCCAGAGCTTCTGGCATGAATCTTCTTCCATCAGGATGGAGCAGCCACCCTGGATGCTCCCAGTCTTTTTGGCAGGCCAGCTCTTGGCTTATCTTTAGATCATTTTCTGAGTATGTAGGTTGTGGCTGTAACACTGGGGATGGCATGGTCACAGCCACTACCTTGGGGATTTGTGGTATAGTCCTGGCATTCGAGATCCACCGGTCCGGGGGACTGGTTAGGCGTGGTTCAACCATAGGTCCCCCTACCACAGCAATATCCTGTCCCAGTGTAAGCTTCCTAGCTTCTATGACTAGGATGGCCGTGGCAGCCTCAGCTCGCATGCAGCTCAGCCATCCTGCAGCTACATGGTCCAGTTTCTTTGAAAGATAGGCCACAGGTCTCTTCCATGGCTGCAAGTTCTCAGTTAGCACTTCTTTAGCTGTGCCTGTGGCCTCACATAGACAATTGGAAGGGCTTTACTATGTCTAGTAGGGCAAGAGAGGTTGCCCATATGAGCGACTTTTTAAAGGATCCAAACGCTTGTTGTTCTACTTCAGTCCATTTAAGTTCATTTTCCTTTCCCCAGTACCTGCATATAGGGGTTTCGTTGTTTTTGCAAATCCCAAATTCCACAAAGGACAGTACCCCACAGCTCCTAGAAACTCTTGCAACTGCCTGTTAGTCTCAGGGACTGGATTTTGAGGATCGCCTCAATGCGGCTGGGGGACAAGGTCCGTTTTCCCTCCTCCAGTTGGTAGCCTAGGTATACAGCTTTATGGACACACAGTTGAGCCTTTCTTGCAGATACCCTGTACCCCAATGGGCCAAGGACTGTTATCAGGTCCTTGGTAGCCGGTTGGCATTCCTCCAGGTTTTCGGAGGCCAGGAGGAGGTCATCTGCATACTGGAGCAAGGTGGTTTGGGGGTGTTCCTCCTTGTGTCCCTGTAAGTCTTCACTGGGTTGATGTGCAGGGGACATGGGTATGGAGAACAAAGCATCCTTTAAGTCCAAAACAGTATAACAAATTCAGTTTGACGGGATAGTACTCAGGAGGGTCTCGGGGTATGGCACGTGGGGTGGCCAGTTTCTATCCTCTCATTTGCCTCTCTGAGATCCTGCACCGTTTGGAAGTCCTCAGT
Source organism: Tenrec ecaudatus (assembly GCF_050624435.1). Classification (NCBI taxonomy): domain Eukaryota; kingdom Metazoa; phylum Chordata; class Mammalia; order Afrosoricida; family Tenrecidae; genus Tenrec; species Tenrec ecaudatus. Next base: position 2,417,016 of record NW_027457651.1, read on the forward strand.
TCCCGGCTTCTGCATTGGCAGCAAGGGAGCATTCCATGTGGACTTGCAGAGGACCCAAATGCCTGTCCTCTTTAGTCTGCAAATGGGAACAGAAATAGCCACTTTTGCTATCCAGGGAGTAGGGTTAGCTTGACACACCAGTGTAGCTGAGCTCAGAAGTTGTACGACCCCAGGCACCTGAAGTTCAGAAAGGTCTGGCAGGTTGTTCTCTGCCCAAACAAAGGGAATATCTTTTAGTGATTTATCAAGAAGTTCCTTTGAGGAGGTCTCTTCTGCTCCTTGATAAAACACATATCACTCTGACATTGGAGTGGTGAGCAAAACTTTTGGCTTTTCAAGTTCAAGGGTTAAGGTGGTTGTAGCAGATGAGAAAGTAATTATGGCTGCCATTTTTCATAATAAGTCACGATCAATTAGGGGAAAGGGGGCATTGAGGCATTACCAGGGTGAGCGTGTAACTGTCTCTTGTGTAAATCTGTTATTCTGGCCGTTGTCCATGGGTGTGCTTGGGTCTGCCCTGGGGCCCCTGTAATGAAAGCCTTTCCTTTTGACAAGGCACCTGTAGTCTTTTCTGAAACCAAGAAGGTGACCCCTTTGTCCACCTAGAAATTTACTGGCTGGCTCCCTACATGGAGAGTGAGCATGGGCTCTTTGGGGTCAAGTGAAACAGAGCCTGGACACCTTTATTCAGCTTCGAGCATTATTGTCTGTAGCTTCGATTTTTCTAGGCGAGGACTAGGCCCGTTCTCTCTAGTGGTGGCTCGTCCGCCTCTCCTGGGCTTTTCAAGGCACTGATTTTTCCAATGTCACTGTTTTGTATAGTAGGTACATGGATACTTCCTCAGGACTAGGCGAGTGAGAAGCGGGGTATTAGGGTTAGCCATTCTTAGTTGAACCAAAACTGCTCTGGTCGTTCTCGCAAGCCTTCTGAACACCCATTTCCTTCATGACATTCCCTTGGGCGACGTCTGCACAGCCTACCTCCCCAATATCAGCTAGTTCATTTACACTTCCTAGCTACTTTATTTTCTTTTCATGGTGGCTTCTGTCAGCCCCAAATGGCTTCACTCTTGTCAAAGCTGTTTCAGCTTTTCCCAGAGATCCTACACAGTCGCCATTGTAGCCGAGAGGTAACACGATCTGTGACCATGGCCAAGATGGCACCCACCAGTCCACATGTGGAAGGGCGCTGCCTAGGGAGCTGGGTGAAGAGGCCTGGGAGTTAGCCCTGCCTGGTCCCGGGAGCCCAAAGTTTCCCTTTTCCCCTCCATTCCCTTTGCCTTTCTCCTGGAATTTCAAACAAGCTGCTCTAGCCCTATAACGCCAAGCACAAAATTGTCATAATTCTTAATGAAAACGTATCTGGTACCCAAATTATAAATGTGACAATTTGGTCACATTTCAAAAACACTGAAAATTTTATGCTTTTAAAATATATTTTGAATGTCATATATATTGATAACTATGAAAGTAAATAATAAAAACCAAAAAAAATATTTCCACAATTTAAAACTTGAGGCGTTATAGGGCTAGTGTTCTTCCAGATTTGGTTTGTTCCTTCTTACAGGCTGCTTTTCCATGGCCCAGGCTTAGGCCAATGGCGTTCGGAAGCCTAGGCGGAGTCACTGTTATTTAGGCTTTCAGCGATGCTGCTTCAGGCACTTTTGGGGACAGCTCTTACTTAATACACAGCTCCTCTGCCATGATGTTCCAGCCAGAAATTCCAATTTCCCTTAAGGTTCCCTGAGCTGCCACGTGTCCCTTCCCTTGAGAGATTTGAGCATCAGCCCCGCCAGCAGGCATCTTGGAGGGCCTTGGGGCCATCCCAAGCAGTGGTCCTCCTAGCCTGTTGTCCAGAAAAATGGTTGGACCCAAAGGTCGCCCTCGGCGACTAGTCCTTGACCCCTTCCCTCGGGCTGAGGCATGAGATTCAGGGCAACCCAGGGGTGTGCTCTCAAGTGGGGGTTATTGACCTGGAGGCAGCAAGCTGTCAATCGCCTCCTTGTTTTGTGCTTTCTAGATGGGACTTAGCAGCTTGATGCTCAGGAATTGCCCCCTTGCATGAATCGTGTCCAATTGGGATAGAGTTGATACAGAGAGGCTGGGCAAACAAAAGCTGATAGATTCACTTTGCAACTCTATTTGGCCACAGTATCGTTTTGAGAAAGGAGAATGGTGGGCAGAGAAGGGTACGCTTTCCCTTCCAACCGTGATTCACCGGGAACAGTTCGGTAGAGTGCCGGGAAAGTGGGCGGAGATGCCAGAACTTAGAGCATTTCTCCTCTCGAGGAGCAGTAGGAGACCTTCATCCCCAGTGCACCCAGGAACCCCTAAGGCTGGCGTCCTCAAACTGTGGTCCATGGGGCACATGTGGCGCGATGCCATTTATCCCACCCTCGGGGTGTTTTTGCTGCCACTGCCTGTCCTGCTTAGCAGCCGACTCGTGCAGTGTGCATAGGAATTTGTCCATAGGTTTTTTGAAAACCATAGTCTGGCCCTCCAACGGTCGGAGAGACAATGAACTGGCCCCCTGTGTAAACAATTTGAGGACTCCTGCCCTAAGGGATCCTGGACTTCAGGTCACTATTGTCCCACCCCTGAACCCTCCCTGAACATTCTACCCCTAGTAGAGGCACCAGGGGCACTTGGTCCCCGGGTAACTTACAAGCCTTTTACTCAAATGGAACCCGAGAAAATTAAAAATGACACAGGCAGTTACTCTACTTTTGATCCCTGTTGAATCCGCCTGTAGCATCCCAATATTACAATTTAACCCTATAACACCGAGCATGACCTTTCCCTAACATTTAATCAAATGAATATAAATGTATATATATTGATAACTAAGAAAGTAATGAATCAAAACGAAATTTTTTTTGCCCAAAAATTTAAAAGTGAGGCGTTATAGGGTTAAAAAGAAGGATGGTTCTTATCAGAGGGGCCAATGCCTTAGGATCATAAGTGAAGTGGTGATCCCACTGCACCCAGTAGTGCCCAAACCCTGGACCCCGCTAGGGGAAATTGTGAATGCTTTTACCCCTGTGCCGGTACTTAGAATGAACAAACACACACGCCTGATAATCCTTATACTTTTTACTTACTTCCTGTGATACTCACCTACTTTCAAGGGACTCCCACCTCACAATCCTAGCCTTGTCTCAGTTAAACTGTTCACCCTTTTGTGCGTTTGTTGGTTTTTCCAGAAGTTCTCAAGTTACCAAAGCCCCTAATCCAATTGTGCCAACTCCAGGACCACCATCTCCTGGACCACTTCAACCTTATCCAATCTAGCGCTGAATGGACAACCCCTCCCAGCAGAGCAGGAAGGGTGTGGACCCAAAGCCCCACTTCGCCCTTTTTGCCAGCAGGAAGTAGCTAGAGATGTCGTCGCCCAGTACCCCAAAGATTTGGGTCCACATCTCTTCAGGATGGAAATGTTAGGTAGCTAGCATAGGGACTGGGGTGTCCATTACACATGCTCAGATGGCCCAGTTAGTGGCCCAGGAAGGAGTGGCACACTGTGCGTGCTCAGAGGTCCAGGTTTCCGGCCAGGAAGGGCAGGTCCACCTGGGTGGGCGCTGCACCTGCATCGACCCACCTAGGCCAAGTATATTCAATTCAGCCACTAGGATCGACCAGGGTTGCCCACCACACCTCCCTAACGCTCCTAAACCTCCCTTGGATCACAAACCAGGCTTTGGCATGAATTCTTTCTCACGCAGAACCAAGGACCGAGGGATATCTGTCCCCAGAGAGATCTGACCAACCCAGGGAAGCTCTTTGGAGGCAGCAGGAGTGGACGTGAGTGGCTGGTGGATACTGTTCAGATGCATGGCTTTCTGCTTGGAAGGGTGTTTAGTCTTGGCTGACAGGATCAGAGGAGGTAGTATGTCTGGATCACATAGTATCCATGTCCACAAATGAGCTGCCCATTCCAAAGTCCTGACAGTGCCTTTGGAAAACACTGTGCTTTGGAATGTCACTCCTTGCAGAGGGCAGTGGGAGGGGCTGGGACCCAGGTATGCTGCTCCTTGCGCCCAGTTGCCGGTTTCTGGATCCTGATTATATCTCTCACAGGATCAGTTAGTGGGCTTGTTGTCTGCCTCAAGGTTTGTTCACCGAGGTCCTCCAGCTAGGTGGTGGTGTGTGTGCATGAGCAGAGGCTTCCTGCCAATCCCCCATGAGTTGAAGAGCTGCCCTGGTGTGGGCTCCGTGAAAGAGGTGCCCCAGACAGCAGGACTACACAAGAGGGTGGGCCCTGCAGGAACCGGAGGGCCATTCCCCCTGTGGAATGACCTCAGAGCCCCGCATCTCTCACTGTCCAGCTGCCGGGGCTGTGGACCCTAAGCTTCATGCCCCACACAGGAATAGACACAGGGTGAGGCGACTGCAGCATCTGCTTTTGCTGGTCTAATCCAGCCTGAGATCATCCTAGCATCAACCCTCTGCCAGGGTCTTTTTTTTCTCTCCTTTTATAGGGGCTCATACAACAATAACCACAATACGTGCAAACATCACTGATATAAGGCACATTTGTACATTCATTGCCCTCATTATTCTCAAAATATCTTCTCTACACCCAAGCCCCTGGCCTCAGCTCTCCATTCCCCCCGCCCCCATTCTCACTACCCCTCCTCATCAATCCTTCATTATTTACTAATAATTATTTTGTCATATCTTGCACTGTCTGATGTCCCCCTTCACCCCCTCTTCTTTTGAGGTTTTATGTAGATCCTTGTTATCGGTTCCCTGGTGCCAGCCTACCCTCCCTCCACCCTCCCAGCATCCCCATTCATAACACTGGTCCTAAAGGGCTCATCCACCTTGAATTCCCGGGGTTTCTAGTTCCTATCTGTCCCAGTGTACATTCTCTGGTCTAGTCAGATTTGTAAGTTATAATTGGGATCTTGATAGAGAGGGGAGAGGAAGCATTGAGGAGCTAGAGGAAAGTTGTGTTTCACAGTTGCTGTCTAGTACCCTGTGTAGGCTTGTCTCTTCCCCAAGACTTTACTTAAGGGAATGTCCAGTGTACTGCGAATGGGCTTTGGCTCTCTACCCAGCATTCCCTGCTCATTCGCAATGAGATTTTTTTGTGCTGATGATGCCTGATCCCTTTGATACCTCGTGATCGCACAGGCTGGTATGCTTATTCCATGTGGGCTCTGTTGTTTCTGAGCTACATGGCCGCTTGCTTACCCTTCAGGCCTTTAAGACCTCAGACGCCATATCTTTTGATAGCAGGGCACCATCAGCTTTCTTGACCACATTTGCTTATGCAACCGCTTAGACTTCAAGGAACGTGTCGGGAAGGTGAGCATCATAGAATGCCAATGTAATAGAACAAGGTATTCTTGCAATGAGAGAGTCCTTGAGTGGAGGCCCAAAGGCCATCTGCTACCTTAATAGGACACCTATAAAGATATGGACATAGGTGTATTTCCCCATGCTCACAGATAAATATATTTACATCTGTGCGTGTCTTTCTTTAGACCTGTATAACTGGCCCGTGCTTCCTAGGTCGCTCTGCTATTCCCTTTCATTTCCCTCTTGTGCCCACTGCCATGCTCAGTCTTCATTTGGGTTTCAGTAAATCCTCTTGGTTCCTTCACCCTTGATCACGCCCTACCAGGATTCCTACATCGCCCTCACCACGGATTTGCATCCACTTGTTGTTCCCTTGTCTCTGGGTTTCTTGACATCACTCCCTTTCCTCCCAACTCCCTCTTTCCCGTGGCCCTCCCGCGAAGCGTTGGTCCCCTTTTTCTCTCCTGCAGATTGTGCATCCAGCATCTCTTTTTAGACATACAGTAGAGGTAATAACATGCACAAACACAAGACAGAGCGAAAGCAAGCACCAAAAGAAAGAAAATAGCCAAAATCCAATGACCATCAAAGAAAACACAACTCTCAAAAAAGGAAAGCTCGTATTTAGTTCACGGACTGTTTGTTGGCCCTTAGCAGTGTTTTCCAGTCCAGTCTGTGCGGGCACCAAGTCCTGCCCCCAAAGTCCTCCTTTGGCATTCCCTGGGGACCTTGTTGCTCCACCTCCTTACTCTTCTGCTGCACCCCCTTAGTGCTATGTCTCGGTGTGGCGGGATCCGTTCCCGCACTGTGTCTCAGGTGTTGTCCCTTCTAGGGCTATGGGTCTTTGAGGGACGTCGTGTCTCATCTTGGGCTGGCCATGTGGTCTTCTGTGTGGACTGTCTTCTCTGAGTGGGAACATCATCCTCAAGGCCTGGTGGGCCAGGATGTGCTCCATTCTCCCCTCCTCCCCCTTCGTCTGCTCCGTATTCTCCAACAGATATGTCCCTCTCCCAGAGCTGCAGATATAGTGCCATCCTATGAAAAGACATATTTGGGTGTGGGAGAGGGGCATGGGTGGGGGGAGGATCTGCTCAGATCTTTCGAGGGTCCAGGAGAGGGTGATTGCTCAGCTGGGCACAGGCATATGGGGCTCCGAGCTCTGGCTCCAGATACTGGTTGGGAATGTGGCTTTGTTGTTAACCTGTTGTGTTCCAGTTGGTCAGTACCTGTGTCTTTTTGAGTGAGTTTTCTCATCTGGAAAGTAAAGGTATTCCAGGGTCTAGTGTCCCATGTCACTAAGTGATCAAGAGGGGTTAACCCGAACCTGATTCAAACCATGTGGACATGTCAGGCGCATTCTAGATCTGGAGTGGCGATTCAGAGTCCAGGACAATGATAATGTCCAAGAGGTGATATAGGTGGCTTCGTATTGATACGGGAAGCCCACTGTGGAGGTTTTGTCCTTCCGCTGATGGCCACTTCAACTCCTGCTAAAAGAGTTTCACTGGCTCAACAGCCGAACCGGGAGCCAGTGCCATGAAAACCATGTGGCTAACTGGGACATAGGGCAGAGAGACATTTTTTACCTTGATGGCTTGGGAAGCCCCCCAATCTCCATGCAAACCTTCTGGTGTGAGTACTTTGGAAGCAATCATAGGCTGACAGTAATTCCGATCTTTCCTTTGACAATGTGTCCGTTCTCTTTTTTGAACCTGAGAAGATGGCCCCTGTGTCCTCCAAGACATTTCCTGGCTGGCCCCCAAGTTGGGCAGTTAGCACGGGATCCTGGGGGCCAGTGAAACAGAGCCCTGAGACATTCCTTCAGCTTCCTCAAGCGTTATTGTCTCTCACTTGGGTTTTTCTAGGTGAGGACGAGGCCCGTCCTCTCTAGTGGAGGTTTGTCCGTCTCTCCTGGAGTTTTCAATGCAATGTTTTTTCCAATGTCTGTCTCTTCTGTAGTAGGCACCTGGATCCTTCCTTCCTCAGGGCTTGGCGGTGCCACAGGTCAGTCTCTCCGTGAGTGGGCCATGATCTCTTTTTCTGGGTCTCTGTTGTGTCTCATGGCAATTCCTAGTATTTTAGCTATTTCTTTGTCTCTGTCGTGGTAGGGCCATCTGTGTTGTGATACACCCAATAAGACACTTCTACCAAATCACGAAGATTGTTCCCTTCAAATGCTTCCCATTTCTTTTTCATGTCTGAGGCAGGCTGAGTAATAAAGGCAATACTTATTTCCCTCTTGTTCTCAGGGGCCTCTGGGTCCTTTGGGGTACGAAGAACGCAGGCTTCCATCAGCCACTCTAAAAAGGCAGGCAGGCAGGCAGGCAGGCAGACATTTGCTTGTAGGCGCCTGAAAATTCTCACTGACCTTAGATAAATGCATAGGTTTCCTAGTTGTCCTGCGGAGGCCCTGCAAGAGAGACTGGTGATACCTGGCTAAGCCCTCGGTGCCTTACTGGGAGTTTGGGTCCCACATTATTCGTGGAGTGGTAAAAAGAGTTTCTCTCCACTGGGGAGTGCCCGCTGGCTGACCATCAGTTCTATTGACTGCTTTCTGGGCCTCTCTCTGGAAGGGCTCGCATTCCTCTGCTGTGAACAGCACCTGCAGAAGTGGCTGGCACTTGTCTGAGGTGGGCTGATGCATATGGAAAAGCTAGTCTAGCAAAGAAATCAGACCTTGT
>NW_027457652.1:27500-30000 GCF_050624435.1 Tenrec ecaudatus
AGGGTTAGGGTTAGCGTTAGCGTTAGGGTTAGGGTTAGGTTTAGGGTTACCGTTAGCGTTAGGGTTAGGGTTAGTGTTTGGGTTAGTGTTAGGGATAGGGTTAGCGTTAGCATTAGGGTTAGGGTCAGGGTAAGGGTTAGGGTTAGGGTAAGGGTTAGGGTTAGGGTTAGGGTTAGTTTTAGGGTTAGGGTTAGGTTTAGGGTTAGGGTAAGGGTTAGGGTTAACGTTACGGTTAAGATTAGGGTTAGGATTAGCGTTAGGGTTAGGGTTAGGGTTAGCGTTAGGGTTAGAATTAGGGTTAGTGTTAGGGTTAGCGTTAGCTTTAGGGTTAGGGTTAGGGTTAGGGTTAGCGTTAGGATTAGGGTTAGGGTTAGGGTTATTTTTAGGGTTAGGTTTAGGGTTAGGGTTAGGGTTAGGGTTAGCGTTAGGTTTAGTGTTAGGGTTAGGGTTAGCGTTACGATTAGGGTTAGGATTAATGTTAGGGTTAGGGTTAGGGTTAGTGTTAGGGTTAGGTTTAGGGTTAGCGCTAGCGTTAGGGTTAGGATTAGGGTTAGGGTTAGGGTTAGCGTTGGGTTTAGTGTTAGAGTTAGGGTTAGGGTTAGCGTTAGGGTTAGGGTTAGGGGTAGGGTTAGCATAAGGGATAGGTATAGGTTTAGGGTTAGGGTTAGGTTTAGCGTTAGGGTTAGGGTTAGGGTAAGGGTTAGCGTTAAGGTTAGGGTTAGGGTTAGGGTTAGGGTTAGCGTTAGCTTTAGGTTTAGGGTTAGGGTTAGGGTTAGGGTTAGGGTTAGGGTTAGCGTTAGCGTTAGGGTTAGGGTTAGGGTTAGCGTTAGCGTTAGGGTTAGGTTTAGTGTTAGGGTTAGGGTTAGGGTTATCGTTAGGTTAGGGTTAGGATTAGGGTTAGGGTTAGGGATAGGGTTAGCGTTAGGGTTTGGGTTAGGGTTAGGTTTGGGGTTAGCGTTAGGGTTAGGGTTACGGTTAGCGTTAGCGTGAGGGTTTGGGTTAGGGTTAGGGTTAGGGTTAGGGTTAGCGTAAGGGTTAGGGTTAGCGTTAGTGTTAGCGTTAGGGTTAGGGTTAGGGTTAGGGTTAGGGTTAGGGTTAGCGTAAGGGTTAGGGTTTGGTTTAGGGTTAGCATTAGGGTTAGGGTTAGGGTTAGGATTAGGTTTAGGGTTAGCGTTAGGGTTAGAGTTAGGGTTAGGTTTAGGTTTAGGGTTAGCGTTAGCGTTAGTGTTAGGGTTAGGGTTGGGTTTACGGTTAGGGTTAGGGTTAGGGTTAGGTTTAGGGTTAGGGTTAGGGTTAGCATTAGGGTTAGGGTTAGGGTTAGGGTTAGGGTTAGGTTTAGGGTTAGGGTTAGGGTTAGGGTTAGGGTTAAGGTTAGGGTTTGGGTTAGGGTTACGGTTAGGGTTACGGTTAGGGTTAGGGTTAGGGTTAGGGTTAGGGTTAGTGTTAGTGTTAGGGTTAGGTTTAGCGTTAGGGTTAGGGTTAGCTTTAGCCTTAGTGTTAGGGTTAGGGTTAGCGTTAGCGTTAGGGTTACGGTTAGGGTTAGGGTTAGGGTTAGCGTTAGATTTAGCGTTAGTGTTAGGGTTAGGGTTAGGGTTAGCGTTAGGGTTAGGGTTAGGGTTAGGGTTAGGCTTATGGTTAGGGTTAGCGTTAGGGTTATGGTTAGGGTTAGCGTTAGGGTTAGGGTTAGGTTTAGGGTTAGGGTTGGGGTTGGGGTTAGGGTTAGCTTTAGGGTTAGGGTTAGGGTTAGAGTTAGGGTTAGGGTTAGGGTTAGGTTTAGGGTTAGGGTTAGGGTTAGGTTTAGGGTTAGGGTTAGGGTTAGCGTTACGGTTAAGGTTAGGGTTAGGATTAGCGTTAGGGTTAGGGTTAGGGTTAGGGTTAGCGTTAGGGTTAGGGTTAGGGTTAGGGTTAGCTTTAGCGTTAGGACTGGGTTAGGGTTAGCTTTAGCGTTAGGGTTAGGGTTATCATTAGGGTTAGGGATAGGGTTAGCGTTAGGGTTAGGGTTAGTGTTAGGGTTTGTGTTAGGTTTAGGGTTAGGGTTAGGGTTAGGGTTAGGGTTAGCGTTAGCGTTAGTGTTAGGGTTAGGGTTGGGTTTAGGGTTAGGGTTAGGGTTAGGGTTAGGGTTAGGGTTAGGTTTAGGGTTAGGTTTAGGTTTAGGGTTATGGTTAGGGTTAGCGTTAGGGTTAGGGTTACGGTTAGGGTTAGGGTTAGGGTTAGGGTTAAGGTTAGGGTTAGGGTTAGGGTTACGGTTAGGGTTACGGTTTGGGTTAGGGTGAGGGTTAGGGTTAGGGTTAGGGGTAGGGTTAGGGTTAGGGTTAGTGTTAGGGTTAGGTTTAGCGTTAGGGTTAGGGTTAGCGTTAGCGTTAGTGTTAGGGTTAGGGTTAGCGTAGCCTTAGGGTTAGGGTTAGGATTAGGGTTAGCGTTAGATTTAGTGTTAGTGTTAGGGTTAGGGTTAGGGTTAGCTTTAGGATTAGGGTTAGGGTTGGCGTTGGGGTTAGGGTTA
>NW_027457652.1:52500-55000 GCF_050624435.1 Tenrec ecaudatus
AGGGTTAGGGTTAGCGTTAGGGTTAGGGTTAGCGTTAGCGTTAGTATTAGGGTTAGGGTTGGGTTTAGGGTTAGGGTTAGGGTTAGGGTTAGGGTTAGGTTTAGGTTTAGGCTTAGGGTTAGGGTTAGGGTTAGGGTTAGGGTTAGCGTTAGGGTTAGGGTTAGGGTTAGGTTTAGGGTTAGGGTTAGCGTTAGCGTTAGTGTTAGGGTAAGGGTTGGGTTTAGGTTTAGGTTAGGGTTAGGGTTAGGTTTAGGGTTAGGTTTAGGGTTAGGGTTAGGGTTAGCGTTACGGTTAAGGTTAGGGTTAGGATTAGCGTTAGGGTTAGGGTTAGGGTTAGGGTTAGGGTTAGCGTTAGCGTTAGGTTTAGGGTTAGGGTTAGCTTTAGCGTTAGGGTTAGGGTTAGGGTTAGCGTTAGGGTTAGGGATAGGGTTATCTTTAGGGTTAGGGTTAGTGTTAGGGTTAGTGTTAGGGTTAGGGTTAGGGTTAGGTTTAGGGTTAGGGTTAGCGTTAGCGTTAGTGTTAGGGTTAGGGTTGGGTTTAGTGTTAGGGTCAGGGTTAGGGTTAGGGTTAGGTTTAGGGTTAGTTTTAGGTTTAGGGTAAGGGTTAGCGTTAGGGTTAGGGTTAGGGTTAGGGTTAGGGTTAAGGTTAGGGTTAGGGTTAGGGTTACGGTTAGGGTTACGGTTTGGGTTAGGGTTAGGGTTAGGGATGGGGGTAGGGCTAGGGTTAGTGTTAGGGTTAGGTTTAGCGTTAGGGTTAGGGTTAGCGTTAGCGTTAGTGTTAGGGTTAGGGTTAGCGTTAGCTTTAGGGTTAGGGTTAGGGTAAGGGTTAACGTTAGATTTAGCGTTAGTGTTAGGGTTAGGGTTAGGGTTAGCGTTAGGATTAGGGTTAGGGTTAGCGTTAGGGTTGGTGTTAGGTTTAGGGTAAGGTTTGGGGTTGGGGTTAGGGTTAGCGTTAGGGTTAGGGTTAGGGTTAGGGTTAGGGTTAGCTTTAGCGTTAGGGTTAGGGTTAGGGTAAGGGTTAGCGTTAGGGTTTGGGTTAGGGTTAGGGTAGGGTTAGGGTTAGGGTTAGTGTTAGGGTTAGGGTTACGGTTAGGTTTAGGGTTAGCGTTAGGGTTAGGGTTAGGGTTAGCTTTAGCGTTAGGGTTAGGGTTAGGGTAAGGGTTAGCGTTAGCTTTAGGTTTAGGGTTAGGGTTAGGGTTAGGGTTAGCGTTAGCGTTAGGGTTAGGGTTAGGGTTAGGGTTAGCGTTAGCGTTAGGGTTAGGTTTAGTGTTAGGGTTAAGGTTAGGGTTAGGGTTATCGTTAGGTTAGGGTTAGGATTAGGGTTAGGCTTAGGGTTAGCGTTAGGGTTAGGGTTAGCGTTAGGATTAGGGTTAGCGTTAGCGTTAGGGATAGGGTTACGGTTAGCGTTAGCGTGAGGGTTTGGGTTAGGGTTAGGGTTAGCGTAAGGGTTAGGGTTAGCGTTAGCGTTAGGGTTAGGGTTAGGGTTAGGGTTAGGGTTAGGGTTAGTGTTAGGGTTAGGGTTAGGGTTAGTGTTAGTGTTAGGGTTAGGGTTAGCGTAAGGGTTAGGGTTAGGTTTAGGGTTAGCATTAGGGTTAGGGTTAGGGTTAGGGTTAGGGTTAGGGTTAGGGTTAGGTTTAGGGTTAGCGTTAGGTTTAGGATTAGGGTTAGGTTTAGGGTTAGTGTAAGCGTTAGCGTTAGTGTTAGGGTTAGGGTTGGGTTTAGGGTTAGGGTTAGGGTTAGGTTTAGGGTTAGGTTTAGGGTTAGGGTTAGGGTTAGCGTTAGGGTTAGGGTTAGGTTAGGATTAGGTTTAGGGTTAGGGTTAGGGTTAGGGTTAAGGTTAGGGTTAGGGTTATGGTTACGGTTAGGGTTACGGTTAGGGTTAGGGTTAGGGTTAGGGATAGGGTTAGGGTTAGTGTTAGGATTAGGTTTAGCGTTAGGGTTAGGGTTAGCGTTAGCGTTAGTGTTAGGGTTAGGGTTAGCGTTAGCTTTAGGATTAGGGTTAGGGTTAACTTTAGGGTTAGGTTTAGGGTTAGTATTAGGGTTAGGGTTAGGGTTAGCGTTAGGGTTAGGGTTAGGGTTAGGGTTAGGGTTAGGGTTAGCGTTAGGGTTAGGGTTAGGGTTACGGTGAGCGTTAGTGTTAGGGTTAGGGTTAGTTTTAGGGTAAGGGTTAGCGTTAGGTTTAGGGTTAGGGTTAGCGGTGGCGTTAGGTTTAGGGTTAGGGTTAGGGTTAGTCTTAGCGTTGGGGTTAGTGTTGGGGTTAGGGTAAGGGTTAGGGTTAGCGTTAGGTTTAGGGTTAGCGTTAGGGTTATGGTTAGGGTTACGGTTAGCGTTAGGGTTAGGGTTAGTGTTAGTTTTAGGGTTAGCGTTAGCTTTAGGGTTAGGGTTAGGGTTAGGGTTAGGGTTAGCGTTAGCGTTAGGATTAGTGTTAGGGTTAGCGTTAGCCTTAGGGTTAGGGTTAGGGTAAGGGTTAGTGTTAGGGATAGGGTTAGGGTTCTGGTTAG
>NW_027457652.1:62500-75000 GCF_050624435.1 Tenrec ecaudatus
GTTAGGGTTAGGGTTAGGGTTAGCGTTAGGTTTAGGGTTAGGATTAGTGTTAGGGTTAGAGTTAAGGTTAGCGTTAGGGTTAGTTTTAGCGTTAGCGCTAGCGTTAGGGTTAGGGTTAGGGTTAGCGTTGGGTTTAGTGTTAGGGTTAGGGTTAGGGTTAGCGTTAGCTTTAGGGTTCGGGTTAGGGTTAGGTTTAGGGTTAGCGTTAGGGTTAGGGTTAGGGTTAGCGTTAGGTTTAGGGTTAGTGAAATGGTTAGCGTTAGGGTTAGGGTTAAGGTTAGGGTTAGGGTTAGGTTTAGGGTTAGGGTTAGGGTTAGGTTTAGGGTTAGGGTTAGGGTTAGCGTTACGGTTAAGGTTAGGGTTAGGATTAGCGTTAGGGTTAGGGCTAGGGTTAGGGTTAGGGTTAGGGTTAGCGTTAGGGTTGGGGTTAGGGTAAGGGTTAGCATTAGGGTTAGGGTTAGGGTTAGGTTTAGGGTTAGCGTTAGGGTTAGGGTTAGGGTTAGGGTTAAGGTTAGGGTTAGCGGTAGCGTTAGGGTTAGGGTTAGGGTTAGGGTTAGGGTTAGGGTTAGGGTTAGCGTTAGCGTTAGGGTTAGGGTTAGGGTAAGTGTTAGGGTTAGGGTTAGGGTTAGGGTTCGGGTAAGCGTTAGGGTTAGAGTTAGGGTTAGGGTTAGGTTTAGGTTTAGGGTAAGCGTTAGGGTTAGGGTTAGGGTTAGCGTTAGTGTTAGGGTTAGGGTTACGGTTAGCGTTAGGGTTAGGGTTAGGGTTAGGGTTAGGGTTAGGGTTAGTGATAGGGTTAGCGTTAGCGTTAGGGTTAGGGTTAGGGTTAGCGTTAGCGTTAGGGTTAGGATTAGGTTTAGGGTTAGGGTTAGCGTTAGGATTAGGGTTAGGATTAGGGATAGGTTTAGGGTTAGGGTAAGCGTTAGGGTTAGGGTTAGGGTTTGGGTTAGGGTTAGCGTTAGGGTAATGGTTAGGGTTAGGGTTAGCATTAGGGTTAGCCTAAGTGTTAGGGTTAGCGTTAGGGTTAGGGTTAGGGTTAGGTTTACTGTTAGGGTTAGCGTTAGGGTTAGGGTTAGGGTTGGGTTTGGGGTTAGGAGTAGGGTTAGGGTTAGGGTTAGGGTTAGGTTTAGGGTTAGGTTTAGGGTTAGAGTTAGGGTTAGGGTTAGCGTTAGGGTTAGCGTTAGGGTTAGGGTTAGGGTTAGGGTTAGGGTTAGGGTTAGGGTTAGGGTTAGGGTTGGGGTTAGTGTTAGCGTTAGGGTTAGGGTTAGGGTTAGCGTTAGGATTAGGGTTAGCGTTAGCGTTAGGGTTAGGGTTTGGGTTAGCGTTAGCGTGAGGGTTTGGGTTAGGGTTAGGGTTAGGGTTAGGGTTAGCGTAAGGGTTAGGGTTAGCGTTAGCGTTAGGGTTAGGGTTAGGGTTAGTGTTAGGGTTAGGGTTAGGGATAGGGTTAGCGTTAGGGTTAGGGTTAGTGTTAGTGTTAGGGTTAGGGTTAGGGTTAGGGTTAGGGTTAGGGTTAGCGTAAGGGTTAGGGTTAGGTTTAGGGTTAGCATTAGGGTTAGGGTTAGGGTTAGGGTTAGGGTTAGGTTTAGGGTTAGCGTTAGGGGTAGGGTTAGGGTTAGGGTTAGGGTCACGTTAGCGTTAGGGTTAGGGTTAGGGTTAGGGTTAGCGTTAGCGTTAGGGTTAGGGTTAGTTTTAGGGTTAGGGTTAGGTTTAGGGTTAGCGTTAGCGTTAGCGTTAGGGTTAGGGTTAGGGTAAGGGTTAGTGTTAGGGTTAGGGTTAGGGTTAGGGTCGGGTTCGGGTTAGCGTTAGGGTAAGGGTTAGGGTTAGGGTTAGATTTAGGGTTAGGGTTAGGGTTAGGTTTATGGTTATGGTTAGGGTTAACATTACGGTTAAGGATAGGGTTAGGATTAGCGTTAGGGTTAGGGTTAGGGTTAGGGTAAGGGTTAGCGTTAGGGTTAGGGTTAGGGTTATGGTTAGGGTTAGCGTTAGCATTAGGGTTAGGGTTACGGTTAGCGTTAGCGTTAGGGTTAGGTTTAGGGTTAGCGTTAGGGTTAGGGATAGGGTTAGCGTTAGGGTAAGGGTTAGGGTTAGGGTTAGGGTTGGGGTTAGGGTTAGCATTAGGGTTACTGTTAGGGTTAGGGTTAGCGTTAAGGTCAGGGTTAGGGTAAGGGGTAGGGTTAGGGTTAGGGTTAGGTTTATGGTTAGGGTTAGCGTTAGGGTAATGGTTAGGGTTAGCGTTAGGGTTAGGGTTAGGGTTAGGGTTGGGGTTAGGGTTAGCGTTATGGTTAGGGTTAAGGTTAGGGTTAGCGTTAGGGTTAGGGTTAGGGTAAGGGTTAGGGTTAGGGTTAGGGTTAGGGTTAGGGTTACGGTTAGGGTTATGGTTAGGGTTAGGTTTAGGGTTTGGTTAGGGTTAGTGTTAGCTTTAGCATTAGGGTTAGGGTTAGAGTTAGGGGTAGGGTTAGGGTTAGGGTTAGCGTTAGGGTTAGGGTTAGGGTTAGGGTTAGGGTTAGCGTTAGGGTTAAGGTTAGGGTTAGGTTTAGGGTTAGCGTTAGCTTTAGGGTTAGGGTTAGGGTTACGTTAGCGTTAGGGTTAGGGTTAGGGTTAGGGTTAGCGTTAGCGTTAGGGTTAGGGTTAGTGTTAGGGTTAGGGTTAGCGTTAGCGTTAGGGTTAGGGTTAGGGTAAGGGTTAATGTTAGGGTTAGGGTTAGGGTTCGGGTTAGCGTTAGGGTTAGGGTTAGGGTTAGGTTTATGGTTTGGGGTAGGGTTAACGTTACGGTTAAGGATAGGGTTAGGATTAGCGTTAGGGTTAGTGTTAGGGTTAGGGTCGGGTTCGGGTTAGCGTTAGGGTTAGGGTTAGGGTTAGATTTAGGGTTAGCGTTAGCTTTAGGGTTAGGGTTAGGGTTAGCGTTAGCGTTAGCGTTAGGGTTAGGGTTAGGGTTAGCGTTAGGGTTGGGGATAGGGTTAGCGTTAGGGTTAGGGTTAGGGTTAGTGTTGGGGTTGGGGTTATGGTTAGCGTTATGGTTACGGTTAGGGTTAGGGTTAGCGTTAGGGTTAGGGTTAGGGTAAGGTTTAGGGTTAGGGTTAGGGTTAGGATTAGGGTTAGCGTTAGGGTTAGGGTTAGCGTTAACGTTAGGGTTAGGGTTAAGTTTAGGGTTAGGGTTAGGGTTAGGGTTAGCGTTAGGGTTAGGGTTAGGGTTAGTGTTAGCTTTAGCGTTAGGGTTAGGGTTAGGGTTAGGGTTAGGGTTAGGGGTAGGGTTACGGTTAGTGTTAGGGTTAGCTTTAGCGTTAGGGTTAGGGTTAGCGTTAGCGTTAGCGTTAGGGTTAGGGTTAGGGTTAGGGTTAGCGTTAGGGTTAGGGTTAGTGTTAGCGTTAGGGTTAGGGTTAGGGTTAGGTTTAGGGTTAGGGTTAGGCTTAGCGTTAGGGTTAGGGTTAAGTTTAGGGTTAGGGTTAGGGTTAGGGTTAGGTTTAGGGTTAGGTTTAGGATTAGGGTTAAGTTTAGCGTTAGGGTTAGGGTTAGGGTTAGGGTTAGGGTAGCGTTAGGGTTAGGGTTAGGGTTAGGGTTAGGGTTAGCGATAGGGTTAGGGTTAGGGTTAGGGTTAGGGTTAGGGTTAGGGTTAGCGTTAGGGTTAGGGTTAGGGTTAGCGTTAGGGTTAGTGTTAGGATTAGTGTTAGGGTTAGAGTTAGGGTTAGCGTTAGGGTTAGGTTTAGGGTTAGCGCTAGCGTTAGGGTTAGGGTTAGGGTTAGGGTTAGGGTTAGCGTTGGGTTTAGTGTTAGGGTTAGGGTTAGCGTTAGCTTTAGGGTTCGGGTTAGGGTTAGGTTTAGGGCTAGCGTTAGGGTTAGGGTTAGGGTTAGCGTTAGGGTTAGGGTTAGGGTAAGGGTTAGCGTTAGGGTTAGAGTTAGGGTTAGGATTTGGGTTAGGTTTAGGGTTAGGGTTAGGGTTAGGTTTAGGGAGAGAGTTAGGGTTAGCGTTACGGTTAAGGTTAGGGTTAGGATTCGCGTTAGGGTTAGGGCTAGGGTTAGGGTTAGGGTTAGGGTTAGCGTTAGGGTTGTGGTTAGGGTAAGGGTTAGCGTTAGGGTTAGGGTTAGGGTTAGGGTTAGCGTTAGCTTTAGGTTTAGAGTTAGGGTTAGGGTTAGGGTTATTGTTAGCGTTAGGATTAGGGTTAGGGTTAGGATTAGCGTTAGCGTTAGGGTTAGGGTTAGTGTAAGGGTTAGGGTTAGGGTTAGGGTTCGGGTTAGCGTTAGAGTTAGGGTTAGGGTAAGGGTTCGTGTTAGGGTTAGGGTTAGGGTTAGGGTCGGGTTCGGGTTAGCGTTAGGGTTAGGGTTAGGGTTAGGTTTATGGTTATGGTTAGGGTTAACGTTACGGTTAAGGATAGGGTTAGGATTAGCGTTAGGGTTAGGGTTAGGGTAAGGGTTAGCGTTAGGGATAGGGTTAGGGTTAGGGTTAGCGTTAGCATTAGGGTTAGGGTTACGGTTAGCGTTAGCGTTAGGGTTAGGTTTAGGGTTAGCGTTAGGGTTAGGGATAGGGTTAGCGTTAGGGTAAGGGTTAGGGTTAGGGTTAGGGTTGGGGTTAGGGTTAGCATTAGGGTTACTGTTAGGGTTAGGGTTAGCGTTAAGGTCAGGGTTAGGGTAAGGGTTAGGGTTAGGGTTAGGGTTAGGTTTATGGTTAGGGTTAGCGTTAGGGTAATGGTTAGGGTTAGCGTTGGGGTTAGGGTTAGGGTTAGGGTTGGGGTTAGGGTTAGCGTTATGGTTAGGGTTAAGGTTAGGGTTAGCGTTAGGGTTAGGGTTAGGGTAAGGGTTAGGGTTAGGGTTAGGGTTAGGGTAAGGGTTAGAGTTAGGGTTAGTGTTAGGGTTAGGGTTAGGGTTACGGTTAGGGTTAGGTTAGGGTTAGGTTTAGGGTTTGGTTAGGGTTAGTGTTAGCTTTAGCGTTAGGGTTAGGGTTAGAGTTAGGGGTGGGGTTAGGGTTAGGGTTAGCGTTAGGGTTAGGGTTAGGGTTAGGGTTAGGGTTAGCGTTAGGGTTAAGGTTAGGGTTAGGTTTAGGGTTAGCGTTAGCTTTAGGGTTAGGGTTAGGGTTACGTTAGCGTTACGGTTAGGGTTAGGGTTAGGGTTAGCGTTAGCGTTAGGGTTAGGGTTAGTGTTACGGTTAGGGTTAGCGTTAGCGTTAGGGTTAGGTTTAGGGTAAGGGTTAGTGTTAGGGTTAGGGTTAGGGTTCGGGTTAGCGTTAGGGTTAGGGTTAGGGTTAGGGTTAGGGTTAGGTTTATGGTTAGGGTTAGGGTTAACGTTACGGTTAAGGATAGGGTTAGGATTAGCGTTAGGGTTAGGGTTAGGGTCGGGTTCGGGTTAGCGTTAGGGTTAGGGTTAGGGTTAGATTTAGGGTTAGCGTTAGCTTTAGGGTTAGGGTTAGGGTTAGCGTTAGCGTTAGCGTTAGGGTTAGGGTTAGGGTTAGCGTTAGGGTTGGGGATAGGGTTAGCGTTAGGGTTAGGGTTAGGGTTAGTGTTAGGGTTGGGGTTAGGGTTAGCGTTATGGTTACGGTTAGGGTTAGGGTTAGCGTTAGGGTTAGGGTTAGGGTTAGGGTTATCATTAGGGTTAGCGTTAGGGTTAGGGTTAGCGTTAACGTTAGGGTTAGGGTTAAGTTTAGGGTTAGGGTTAGGGTTAGGGTTAGCGTTAGGGTTAGGGTTAGTGTTAGCTTTAGCGTTAGGGTTAGGGTTAGGGTTAGGGTTAGGGTTAGGGGTAAGGTTACGGTTAGTGTTAGGGTTAGCTTTAGCGTTAGGGTTAGGGTTAGCGTTAGCGTTAGCATTAGGGTTAGGGTTAGGGTTAGGGTTAGGGTTAGCGTTAGGGTTAGGGTTAGTGTTAGCGTTAGGGTTAGGGTTAGGGTTATGTTTGGGGTTAGGGTTAGGCTTAGCGTTAGGGTTAGGGTTAAGTTTAGGGTTAGGGTTAGGGTTAGCGTTAGGTTTAGGGTTAGGTTTAGGATTAGGGTTAAGTTTAGCGTTAGGGTTAGGGTTAGGGTTAGGGTTAGGGTAGCGTTAGGGTTAGGGTTAGGGTTAGGGTTAGGGTTAGCGATAGGGTTAGGGTTAGGGTTAGCGTTAGGGTTAGGGTTAGGGTTAGCGTTAGGGTTAGTGTTAGGATTAGTGTTAGGGTTAGAGTTAGGGTTAGCGTTAGGGTTAGGTTTAGGGTTAGCGCTAGCGTTAGGGTTAGGGTTAGGGTTAGGGTTAGCGTTGGGTTTAGTGTTAGGGTTAGGGTTAGCGTTAGCTTTAGGGTTCGGGTTAGGGTTAGGTTTAGGGTTAGCGGTAGGGTTAGGGTTAGGGTTAGCGTTAGGGTTAGGGTTAGGGTAAGGGTTAGCGTTAGGGTTAGAGTTAGGGTTAGGGTTAGGTTTAGGGTTAGGGTTAGGGTTAGGTTTAGGGTGAGGGTTAGGGTTAGCGTTACGGTTAAGGTTAGGGTTAGGATTCGTGTTAGGGTTAGGGCTAGGGTTAGGGTTAGGGTTAGGGTTAGCGTTAGGGTTGTGGTTAGGGTAAGGGTTAGCGTTAGGGTTAGGGTTAGGGTTAGGGTTAGGGTTAGGGTTAGCAGTAGCTTTAGGTTTAGGGTTAGGGTTAGGGTTAGGGTTAGCGTTAGCGTTGGGGTTAGGGTTAGGGTTAGGATTAGCGTTAGCGTTAGGGTTAGGGTTAGTGTAAGGGTTAGGGTTAGGGTTAGGGTTAGCGTTAGCGTTAGGGTTAGTGTTAGGGTAAGTGTTAGGGTTAGGGTTAGGGTTAGGGTCAGGTTAGCGTTAGAGTTAGGGTTAGGGTTAGGGTTAGGATTAGGGTTATGGTTAGGTTTAGGGTTAGGGTTAGGGTTAGGTTTAGGGTTAGGGTTAGGGTTAGGGTTAGGTTTAGGGATAGGGTTAGCGTTGGCGTTAGGGTTAGGGTTAGGGTTAGCGTTAGCGTTAGGGTTAGGGTTAGGTTTAGGGTTAGGGTTAGCGTTAGGATTAGGGTTAGGGTTAGGGATAGGTTTAGGGTTAGGGTTAGCGTTAGGGTTAGTGTTAGGGTTTGGGTTAGGGTTAGCGTTAGGGTTATGGTTAGGGTTAGGGTTAGAATTAGGGTTAGCGTTAGTGTTAGGGTTAGGGTTAGGGTTAGGGTTAGGGTTAGGGTTAGGGTTAGGTTTGGGGTTAGGGTTAGCGTTTGGGTTAGTGTTAGGGTTGGGTTTGGGGTTAGGAGTAGGGTTAGGGTTAGGGTTAGGGTTAGGGTTAGGTTTAGGGTTAGGTTTAGGGTTAGGGTTAGGGCTAGCGTTAGGGTTAGCGTTAGGGTTAGGGTTAGCGTTAGGATTAGGGTTAGCGTTAGGGTTAGGGTTAGGGTTTGGGTTAGCGTTAGCGTGAGGGTTTGGGGTAGGGTTAGGGTTAGGCTTAGGGTTAGCGTAAGGGTTAGGGTTAGCGTTAGCGTTAGGGTAAGGGTTAGGGTTAGGGTTAGGGTTAGGGATAGGGTTAGCGTTAGGGTTAGGGTTAGTGTTAGGGTTAGGGTTAGGGTTAGGGTTAGGGTTAGGGTTAGCGTAAGGGTTAGGGTTAGGTTTAGGGTTAGCATTAGGGTTAGGGTTAGGGTTAGGGTTAGGTTTAGGGTTAGCGTTAGGGTTAGGGTTAGGGTTAGGGTTAGGGTTAGGGTTACGTTAGTGTTAGGGTTAGGGTTAGGGTTAGTGTTAGCGTTAGCGTTAAGGTTAGGGTTAGTGTTAGGGTTAGGGTTAGGTTTAGGGTTAGCGTTAGCGTTAGGGTTATTGTTTTGGTAAGGGTTAGTGTTAGGGTTAGTGTTAGGGTTAGGGTTAGGGTTAGGGTTCGGGTTAGCGTTAGGGTTAGGGTTAGGGTTAAGGTTAGGGTTAGGGTTAGGTTTAGGGTTAGGGTTAGGGTTAGGTTTATGGTTAGGGTTAGTGTTAACGATACGGTTAAGGATAGGGTTAGGATTAGCGTTAGGGTTAGGGTTAGGGTTAGGGTTAGGGTTAGCGTTAGGGTTAGGGTTAGGGTTAGGGTTAGCGTTAGCATTAGGGTTAGGGTTAGGGTTAGGGTTAGCATTAGCGTTAGGGTTAGGGTTAGGGTTAGCGTTAGGGGTAGGGATAGGGTTAGCGTTAGGGTTAGGCTTAGGGTTAGGGTTAGGGTTGGGGTTAGGGTTAGCATTAGGGTTACGGTTAGGGTTAGGGTTAGCGTTAGGGTTAGGGTTAGGGTAAGGGTTAGGGTTAGGGTTAGGGTTAGGTTTATGGTTAGGGTTAGCGTTAGGGTTAGCGTTAGGGTTATGGTTAGGGTTAGGGTTAGGGTTAGGGTTGGGGTTAGGGTTAGCGTTAGGGTTAGGGTTAGGGTTAGGGTTAGCGTTAGGTTTAGGGTTAGGGTAAGGGTTAGGGTTAGGGTTAGGGTTAGGGTTAGGGTTAGGGTTAGGGTTAGTGTTAGTGTTAGTGTTAGGGTTAGGGTTACGGTTAGGGTTATGGTTAGGGTTAGGTTTAGGGTTTGGTTAGTGTTAGTGTTAGCTTTAGCGTTAGGGTTAGGGTTAGGGTTAGGGGTAGGTTTAGGGTTAGTGTTAGGGTTAGCTTTAGCGTTAGGGTTAGGGTTAGCGTTAGCGTTAAGGTTAGGATTAGGGTTAGGATTAGGGTTAGCGTTAGAGTTAGGGATAGCGTTAGCGTTAGCGTTAGGGTTAGGGTTAGGGTTAGGGTTAGGGTGAGGCTTAGCGTTAGGGTTAGGGTTAAGTTTAGGGTTAGCGTTAGGGTTAGGGTTAGGGTTAGCGTTAGGGTTAGGGTTAGGGTTAGTGTTAGCTTTAGCGTTAGGGTTAGGGTTAGGGTTAGGGGTAGGGTTAGGGTTAGTGTTAGGGTTAGTTTTAGCGTTAGGATTAGGGTTAGCGTTAGCGTTAGTGTTAGGGTTAGGGTTAGCGTTAGCGTTAGGGTTAGGGTTAGGGTTAGGTTTAGGGTTAGCGTTAGGGTTATGGTTAGCGTTAGCGTTAGGGTTAGGGTTAGGGTTAGGGTTAGGCTTAGCGTTAGGATTAGGGTTAAGTTTAGGTTTAGGGTTAGGGTTAGGGTTAGGTTTAGGGTTAGGGTTAGGTTTAGGGTTAGGTTTAGGATTAGGGTTAAGTTTAGCGTTAGGGTTAGGTTTAGGGTTAGGGTTAGCGTTAGGGTTAGGGTTAGGGTTAGGGTTAGGGTTAGGGTTAGGGTTAGCGTTAGGGTTAGGGTTAGTTTTAGGGTTAGAGTTAGGGTTAGAATATGGGTTAGGTTTAGGGTTAGCGCTAGCGTTAGGGTTAGTGTTAGGGTTAGGGTTAGGGTTAGCGTTGGGTTTAGTGTTAGGGTTAGGGTTAGGGTTAGCGTTATTTTTAGGGTTCGGGTTAAGGTTAGGTTTAGGGTTAGCGTTAGGGTTAGGGTTAGGGTTAGCGTTAGGGTTAGGGTTAGGGTAAGGGTTAGCATTAGGGTTAGGGTTAAGGTTAGGGTTAGGGTTAGGTTTAGGGTTAGGGTTAGGGTTAGGTTTAGGGTTAGCGTTACGGTTAAGGTTAGGGTTAGGATTAGCGTTAGGGTTAGGGCTAGGGTTAGGGTTAGGGTTAGGGTTAGCGTTAGGGTTGGGGTTAGTGTAAGGGTTAGCGTTAGGGTTAGGGTTAGGGTTAGGTTTAGGGTTAGCGTTAGCTTTAGGGTTAGGGTTAGGGTTACGTTAGCGTTAGGGTTAGGGTTAGGGTTAGCGTTAGCGTTAGGGTTAGGTTTAGGGTTAGGGTTAGGGTTAGCGTTAGCGTTAGGGATAGGGTTAGGGTAAGGGTTAGTGTTAGGGTTAGGGTTAGGGTTAGGGTTAGTGTTCGGGTTAGCGTTAGGGTTAGGGTTTGGGTTAGGGTTAGGGTTAGGTTTATGGTTAGGGTTAGGGTTAATGTTACGGTTAAGGATAGGGTTAGGATTAGCGTTAGGGTTAGGGTTAGGGTTAGGGTTAGGCTTAGGGTTAGCGTTAGGGTTAGGGTTAGGGTTAGGGTTAGGGTTAGCGTTAGCATTAGGGTTAGGGTTAGGGTTAGCGTTAGCGTTAGCGTTAGGTTTAGGGTTAGGGTTAGCGTTAAGATTGGGGATAGGGTTAGCGTTAGGGTTAGGGTTAGGGTTAGTGTTAGGGTTGGGGTTAGGGTTAGCGTTATGGTTACGGTTAGGGTTAGGGTTAGCGTTAGGGTTAGGGTTAGAGTAAGGATTAGGGTTAGGGTTAGGGTTAGGGTTAGGGTTATTATTAGGGTTAGCGTTACGGTTAGGGTTAGCGTTAACGTTAGGGTTAGGGTTAAGGTTAGGGTTAGGGCTTGGGTTAGGCTTAGCGTTAGGGTTAGGGTTAAGTTTAGGGTTAGGGTTAGGGTTAGGGTTAGGGTTAGTGTTAGCGTTAGGGTTAGGGTTAGGGTTAGTGTTAGCTTTAGCGTTAGGCTTAGGGTTAGGGTTAGGGGTAGGGTTACGGTTAGTGTTAGGGTTAGCTTTAGCGTTAGGATTAGGGTTAGCGTTAGCGTTAGTGTTAGGGTTAGGGTTAGCGTTAGCGTTAGGGTTAGGGTTAGGGTTAGGGTTAGGGTTAGCGTTAGGGTTAGGGTTAGCGTTAGCGTTATGGTTAGGGTTAGGGTTAGGTTTAGGGTTAGGGTTAGGCTTAGCGTTAGGGTTAGGGTTAAGTTTAGGGTTAGGGTTAGGGTTAGGTTTAGGGTTAGGTTTAGGATTAGGGTTAAGTTTAGCGTTAGGGTTAGGGTTAGGGTTAGGGTAGCGTTAGGGTTAGGGTTAGGGTTAGGGTTAGGGTTAGGGTTAGTGTTAGGGTTAGGGTTAGGGTTAGGGTTAGCGTTAGGGTTAGGGTTAGGGTTAGGGTTAGGGTTAGCGTTAAGGTTAGGGTTAGGGTTAGGGTTAGCGTTAGGGTTAGGGTTAGGATTAGTGTTAGGGTTAGAGTTAGGGTTAGCGTTAGGGTTACCGTTAGAGTTAGGGTTAGGGTTAGTGTTAGGGTTATGGTTAGGTTTAGGGTTAGGGTTAGGGTTAGGTTTAGGGTTAGGGTTAGCGTTAGGGTTAGGGTTAGGGTTAGGGTTACGGTTAGCGTTATGGTTAGGGTTAGGGTTAGGGTTAGGGTTAGGGTTAGGTTTAGGGATAGGGTTAGCGTTAGCGTTAGGGTTAGGGTTAGGGTTAGCGTTAGCGTTATGGTTAGGGTTAGGTTTAGGGTTATGGTTAGCATTAGGATTAGGGTTAGGGTTAGGGATAGGTTTAGGGTTAGGGTTAGCGTTAGGGTTAGGGTTAGGGTTTGGGTTAGGTTTAGCGTTAGGGTTATGGTTAGGGTTAGGGTTAGCATTAGGGTTAGCGTTAGTGTTAGGGTTAGGGTTAGGGTTAGCGTTAGGGTTAGGGTTAGGGTTAGGGTTAGGGTTAGGGTTAGGGTTAGGTTTAGGGTTAGGGTTAGTGTTAGGGTTAGAGTTAGGGTTGGGTTTGGGGTTAGGAGTAGGGTTAGGGTTAGGGTTAGGGTTAGGGTTAGGTTTAGGGTTAGGTTTAGGTTTAGGGTTAGGGCTAGCGTTAGGGTTAGCGTTAGGGTTAAGGTTGGGGTTAGTGTTAGCGTTAGGGTTAAGGTTAGGGTTAGCGTTAGGATTAGGGTTAGCGTTAGGGTTAGGGTTAGGGTTTGGGTTAGCGTTAGCGTGAGGGTTTGGCTTAGGGTTAGGGTTAGGGTTAGGGTTAGCGTAAGGGTTAGGGATAGCGTTAGCGTTAGGGTTAGGGTTAGGGTAAGGGTTAGCGTTAGGGTTAGGGTTAAGGTTAGGGTTAGGGTTAGGTTTAGGGTTAGGGTTAGGGTTAGGTTTAGGGTTAGCGTTACGGTTAAGGTTAGGGTTAGGATTAGCGTTAGGGTTAGGGCTAGGTTTAGGGTTAGGGTTAGGGTTAGCGTTAGGGTTGGGGTTAGTGTAAGGGTTAGCGTTAGGGTTAGGGTTAGGGTTAGGTTTAGGGTTAGCGTTAGCTTTAGGGTTAGGGTTAGGGTTACGTTAGCGTTAGGGTTAGGGTTAGGGTTAGCGTTAGCGTTAGGGTTAGGTTTCGGGTTAGGGTTAGGGTTAGCGTTAGCGTTAGGGATAGGGTTAGGGTAAGGGTTAGTGTTAGGGTTAGGGTTAGGGTTAGGGTTAGGGTTCGGGTTAGCGTTAGGGTTAGGGTTTGGGTTAGGGTTAGGGTTAGGTTTATGGTTAGGGTTAGGGTTAATGTTAAGGTTAAGGATAGGGTTAGGATTAGCGTTAGGGTTAGGGTTAGGGTTAGGGTTAGGCTTAGGGTTAGCGTTAGGGTTAGGGTTAGGGTTAGGGTTAGGGTTAGGGTTAGCGTTAGCATTAGGGTTAGGGTTAGGGTTAGCGTTAGCCTTAGCGTTAGGTTTAGGGTTAGGGTTAGCGTTAAGATTGGGGATAGGGTTAGCGTTAGGGTTAGGGTTAGGGTTAGTGTTAGGGTTGGGGTTAGGGTTAGCGTTATGGTTACGGTTAGGGTTAGGGTTAGCGTTAGGGTTAGGGTTAGAGTAAGGATTAGGGTTAGGGTTAGGGTTAGGGTTAGGGTTATTATTAGGGTTAGCGTTACGGTTAGGGTTAGCGTTAACGT
>NW_027457652.1:82500-92500 GCF_050624435.1 Tenrec ecaudatus
TTAGCGTTATGGTTAGGGTTAGGGTTAGGGTTAGGGTTAGGGTTAGGGTTAGGTTTAGGGATAGGGTTAGCGTTAGCGTTAGGGTTAGGGTTAGGGTTAGGGTTAGCGTTAGCGTTATGGTTAGGGTTAGGTTTAGGGTTATGGTTAGCATTAGGATTAGGGTTAGGGTTAGGGATAGGTTTAGGGTTAGGGTTAGCGTTAGGGTTAGGGTTAGGGTTTGGGTTAGGTTTAGCGTTACGGTTATGGTTAGGGTTAGGGTTAGCATTAGGGTTAGCGTTAGTGTTAGGGTTAGGGTTAGGGTTAGCGTTAGGGTTAGGGTTAGGGTTAGGGTTAGGGTTAGGGTTAGGGTTAGGTTTAGGGTTAGGGTTAGTGTTAGGGTTAGGGTTAGGGTTGGGTTTGGGGTTAGGAGTAGGGTTAGGGTTAGGGTTAGGGTTAGGGTTAGGTTTAGGGTTAGGTTTAGGTTTAGGGTTAGGGCTAGCGTTAGGGTTAGCGTTAGGGTTAAGGTTGGGGTTAGTGTTAGCGTTAGGGTTAGGGTTAGGGTTAGCGTTAGGATTAGGGTTAGCGTTAGGGTTAGGGTTAGGGTTTGGGTTAGCGTTAGCGTGAGGGTTTGGCTTAGGGTTAGGGTTAGGGTTAGGGTTAGGGTTAGCGTAAGGGTTAGGGTTAGCGTTAGCGTTAGGGTTAGGGTTAGGGTTAGGGATAGGGTTAGCGTTAGGGTTAGGGTTAGTGTTAGTGGTAGGGTTAGGGTTAGGGTTAGGGTTAGGGTTAGGGTTAGGGTTAGGGTTACCGTAAGGGTTAGGGTTAGGTTTAGGGTTAGCATTAGGGTTAGGGTTAGGGTTAGGGTTAGGGTTAGGGTTAGGTTTAGGGTTAGCGTTAGGGTTATGGTTAGGTTTAGGGTTAGGGTTAGGGTTAGGATTAGGGTTAGGGTTAGCGTTAGGGTTAGTGTTAGGGTTAGGGTTAGGGTTAGGGTTAGGGTTAGGGTTAGGGTTAGGGTTCGGGTTAGCGATAGGGTTAGGTTTAGGGTTAGGGTTAGGGTTAAGTTTATGGTTAGGGTTAGAGTTAACGTTACGGTTAAGGATAGGGTTAGGATTAGCGTTAGGGTTAGGGTTAGGGTTAGGGTTAGGGTTAGCGTTAGGGTTAGGGTTAGGGTTAGGGTTAGGGTTAGCGTTAGCATTAGGGTTAGGGTTAGGGTTAGGGTGAGCATTAGCGTTAGGGTTAGGGTTAGGGTTAGCGTTAGGGGTAGGGATAGGGTTAGCGTTAGGGTTAGGGTTAGGGTTAGGGTTAGGGTTGGGGTTAGGGTTAGCATTAGGGTTAAGGTTAGGGTTAGGGTTAGCGTTAGGGTTAGGGTTAGGGTAAGGGTTAGGGTTAGGGTTAGGGATAGGTTTATGGTTAGGGTTAGCGTTAAGGTTAGCGTTAGGGTTATGGTTAGGGTTAGGGTTAGGGTTAGGGTTGGGGTTAGGGTTAGCGTTAGGGTTAGGGTTAGGGTTAGGGTTAGCGTTAGGGTTAGGGTTAGGGTAAGGGTTAGGTTTAGGGTTAGGGTTAGGGTTAGGGTTAGGGTTAGTGTTAGG
The DNA here is from genome assembly GCF_050624435.1 of Tenrec ecaudatus. Taxonomy (NCBI): domain Eukaryota; kingdom Metazoa; phylum Chordata; class Mammalia; order Afrosoricida; family Tenrecidae; genus Tenrec; species Tenrec ecaudatus. The sequence goes on from NW_027457652.1 coordinate 84,066, forward strand.
GTTAGGGTTAGGGTTACGGTTAGGGTTATGGTTAGGGTTAGGTTAAGGCTTTGGTTAGGGTTAGTGTTAGCGTTAGGTTTAGGATTAGGGTTAGGATTAGGGTTAGCGTTAGGGTTAGGGTTAGCGTTAGCGTTAGGGTTAGGGTTAGGGTTAGGTTTAGGGTTAGGCTTAGCGTTAGGGTTAGGGTTAACTTTAGGGTTAGGGTTAGGGTTAGGGTTAGGGTTAGCGTTAGGGTTAGGGTTAGGGTTAGTGTTAGCTTTAGCGTTAGGGTTAGGGTTAGGGTTAGGGGTAGGGTTAGGGTTAGTGTTAGGGTTAGCTTTAGCGTTAGGGTTAGGGTTAGCGTTAGCATTAGTGTTAGGGTTAGGGTTAGCGTTAGCGTTAGGGTTAGGGTTAGGGTTAGGTTTAGGGTTAGCGTTAGGGTTAGGGTTAGCGTTAGCCTTAGGGTTAGGGTTAGGGTTAGGGTTAGGCTTAGCGTTAGGGTTAGGGTTAAGTTTAGGGTTAGGGTTTGGGTTAGGGTTAGGGTTAGGGTTAGGGTTAGGGTTAGGGTTACGGTTAGCGTTATGGTTAGGGTTAGGGTTAGGGTTAGGGTTAGGGTTAGGGTTAGGTTTAGGGATAGGGTTAGCGTTAGCGTTAGGGTTAGGGTTAGGGTTAGCGTTAGCGTTATGGTTAGGGTTAGGTTTAGGGTTATGGTTAGCATTAGGATTAGGGTTAGGGTTAGGGATAGGTTTAGGGTTAGGGTTAGCGTTAGGGTTAGGGTTAGGGTTTGGGTTAGGGTTAGCGTTAGGGTTATGGTTAGGGTTAGGGCTAGCATTAGGGTTAGCGTTAGTGTTAGGGTTAGGGTTAGGGTTAGCGTTAGGGTTCGGGTTAGGGTTAGGGTTAGGGTTAGGGTTAGGGTTAGGTTTAGGGTTAGGGTTAGGGTTAGGGTTAGGGTTAGGGTTAGGGTTGGGTTTGGGGTTAGGAGTAGGGTTAGGGTTAGGGTTAGGGTTAGGGTTAGGTTTAGGGTTAGGGTTAGGGTTAGGGTTAGGGCTAGCGTTAGGGTTTGCGTTAGGGTTAAGGTTGGGGTTAGTGTTAGCGTTAGGGTTAGGGTTAGGGTTAGCGTTAGGATTAGGGTTAGCGTTAGGGTTAGGGTTAGGGTTTGGGTTAGCGTTAGCGTGAGGGTTTGGGTTAGGGTTAGGGTTAGGGTTAGGGTTAGCGTAAGGGTTAGGGTTAGCGTTAGCGTTAGGGTTAGGGTTAGGGTTAGGGATAGGGTTAGCGTTAGGGTTAGGGTTAGTGTTAGTGGTAGGGTTAGGGTTAGGGTTAGGGTTAGGGTTAGGGTTAGGGTTACCGTAAGGGTTAGGGTTAGGTTTAGGGTTAGCATTAGGGTTAGGGTTAGGGTTAGGGTTAGGGTTAGGGTTAGGTTTAGGGTTAGCGTTAGGGTTATGGTTAGGTTTAGGGTTAGGGTTAGGGTTAGGATTAGGGTTAGGGTTAGCGTTAGGGTTAGTGTTAGGGTTAGGGTTAGGGTTAGGGTTAGGGTTAGGGTTAGGGTTAGGGTTAGGGTTAGGGTTAGCGTTCGGGTTAGCGTTAGGGTTAGGTTTAGGGTTAGGGTTAGGGTTAGGTTTATGGTTAGGGTTAGGGTTAACATTACGGTTAAGGATAGGGTTAGGATTAGCGTTAGGGTTAGGGTTAGGGTTAGGGGTAGAGTTAGGGTTAGCGTTAGGGTTAGGGTTAGGGTTAGGGTTAGGGTTAGCGTTAGCATTAGGGTTATGGTTAGGGTTAGGGTGAGCATTAGCGTTAGGGTTAGGGTTAGGGTTAGCGTTAGGGGTAGGGATAGGGTTAGCGTTAGGGTTAGGGTTAGGGTTAGGGTTAGGGTTGGGGTTAGGGTTAGCATTAGGGTTAAGGTTAGGGTTAGGGTTAGCGTTAGGGTTAGGGTTAGGGTAAGGGTTAGGGTTAGGGTTAGGGATAGGTTTATGGTTAGGGTTAGCGTTAGGGTTAGCGTTAGGGTTATGGTTAGGGTTAGGGTTAGGGTTAGGGTTGGGGTTAGGGTTAGCGTTAGGGTTAGGGTTAGGGTTAGGGTTAGCGTTAGGGTTAGGGTTAGGGTAAGGGTTAGGGTTAGGGTTAGGGTTAGGGTTAGGGTTAGGGTTAGTGTTAGGGTTAGGGTTAGTGTTACGGTTAGGGTTATGGTTAGGGTTAGGTTTAGGGTTTGGTTAGGGTTAGTGTTAGCGTTAGGTTTAGGATTAGGGTTAGGATTAGGGTTAGCGTTAGGGTTAGGGTTAGCGTTAGCGTTAGGGTTAGGGTTAGGGTTAGGGTTAGGTTTAGGGTTAGGCTTAGCGTTAGAGTTAGGGTTAAGTTTAGGGTTAGGGTTAGGGTTAGGGTTAGGGTTAGGGTTAGCGTTAGTGTTAGGGTTAGGGTTAGTGTTAGCTTTAGCGTTAAGGTTAGGGTTAGGGTTAGGGGTAGGGTTAGGGTTAGTGTTAGGGTTAGCTTTAGCGTTAGGGTTAGGGTTAGAGTTAGCATTAGTGTTAGGGTTAGGGTTAGCGTTAGCGTTAGATTTAGGGTTAGGGTTAGGGTTAGGTTTAGGGTTAGCGTTAGGGTTAGGGTTAGCGTTAGCCTTAGGGTTAGGGTTAGGGTTAGGGTTAGGGTTAGGCTTAGCGTTAGGGTTAGGGTTAAGTTTAGGGTTAGGGTTTGGGTTAGGGTTAGGGTTAGGGTTAGGGTTAGGTTTAGGGTTAGATTTAGGATTAGGGTTAAGTTTAGCGTTAGGGTTAGGGTTAGGGTTAGCGTTAGGGTTAGGGTTAGGGTTAGGGTTAGGGTTAGGGTTAGCGTTAGGGTTAGGGTTAGGGTTAGGGTTAGAGTTAGGGTTAGAATTAGGGTTAGGTTTAGGGTTAGCGCTAGCGTTAGGGTTAGTGTTAGGGTTAGGGTTAGGGTTAGCGATGGGTTTAGTGTTAGGGTTAGGGTTAGGGTTAGCGTTAGCTTTAGGGTTCGGGTTAGGGTTAGGTTTAGGGTTAGCGTTAGGGTTAGGGTTAGGGTTAGCGTTAGGGTTAGGGTTAGGGTAAGGGTTAGCGTTAGGGTTATAGTTAGGGTTAGGGTTAGGGTTAGGTTTAGGGTTAGGGTTAGGGTTAGGTTTAGGGTGAGGGTTAGGGTTAGCGTTACGGTTAAGGTTAGGGTTAGGATTCGTGTTAGGGTTAGGGCTAGGGTTAGGGTTAGGGTTAGGGTTAGCGTTAGGGTTGTGGTTAGGGTAAGGGTTAGCGTTAGGGTTAGGGTTAGGGTTAGGGTTAGCGTTAGCTTTAGGTTTAGGGTTAGGGTTAGGGTTAGGGTTAGCGTTAGCGTTAGGGTTAGGGTTAGGGTTAGGATTAGCGTTAGCGTTAGGGTTAGGGTTAGTGTAAGGGTTAGGGTTAGGGTTAGGGTTAGCGTTAGCGTTAGGGTTAGGGTTAGGGTAAGTGTTAGGGTTAGGGTTAGGGTTAGGGTCAGGTTAGCGTTAGAGTTAGGGTTAGGGTTAGGGTTAGGGTTAGGGTTATGGTTAGGTTCAGGGTTAGGGTTAGGGTTAGGTTTAGGGTTAGGGTTAGGGTTAGGGTTAGGTTTAGGGATAGGGTTAGCGTTGGCGTTAGGGTTAGGTTTAGGGTTAGCGTTAGCGTTAGGGTTAGGGTTAGGTTTAGGGTTAGGGTTAGCGTTAGGATTAGGGTTAGGGTTAGGGATAGGTTTAGGGTTAGGGTTAGCGTTAGGGTTAGTGTTAGGGTTTGGGTTAGGGTTAGCGTTAGGGTTATGGTTAGGGTTAGGGTTAGAATTAGGGTTAGCGTTAGTGTTAGGGTTAGCGTTAGGGTTAGGGTTAGGGTTAGGGTTAGGGTTAGGGTTAGGTTTAGGGTTAGGGTTAGCGTTTGGGTTAGGGTTTGGGTTGGGTTTGGGGTTAGGAGTAGGGTTAGGGTTAGGGTTAGGGTTAGGGTTAGGTTTAGGGTTAGGTTTAGGGTTAGGGTTAGGGCTAGCGTTAGGTTTAGCGTTAGGGTTAGCGTCAGGGTTACTGTTAGCGTTAGGGTTAGGGTTAGGGTTAGCGTTCGGATTAGGGTTAGCGTTAGGGTTAGGGTTAGGGTTTGGGTTAGCGTTAGCGTGAGGGTTTGGGGTAGGTTTAGGGTTAGGGTTAGGGTTAGCGTAAGGGTTAGGGTTAGCGTTAGCGTTAGGGTTAGGGTTAGGGTTAGGGTTAGGGTTAGGGATAGGGTTAGCGTTAGGGTTAGGGTTAGTGTTAGGGTTAGGGTTAGGGTTAGGGTTAGGGTTAGGGTTAGCGTAAGGGTTAGGGTTAGGTTTAGGATTAGCATTAGGGTTAGGGTTAGGGTTAGGGTTAGGGTTAGGTTTAGGGTTAGCGTTAGGGTTAGGGTTAGGGTTAGGGTTAGGGTTAGGGTTACGTTAGCGTTAGGGTTAGGGTTAGGGTTAGTGTTAGCGTTAGCGTTAAGGTTAGGGTTAGTGTTAGGGTTAGGGTTAGGTTTAGGGTTAGCGTTAGCGTGAGGGTTATTGTTTTGGTAAGGGTTAGTGTTAGGGTTAGGGTTAGGGTTAGGGTTAGGGTTAGGGTTAGGGTTAGGGTTAGGGTTCGGGTTAGCGTTAGGGTTAGGGTTAGGGTTAAGGTTAGGGTTAGGGTTAGGTTTAGGGTTAGGGTTAGGGTTAGGTTTATGGTTAGGGTTAGTGTTAACGATACGGTTAAGGATAGGGTTAGGATTAGCGTTAGGGTTAGGGTTAGGGTTAGGGTTAGCGTTAGGGTTAGGGTTAGGGTTAGGGTTAGGGTTAGCGTTAGCATTAGGGTTAGGGTTAGGGTTAGGGTTAGCATTAGCGTTAGGGTTAGGGTTAGGGTTAGCGTTAGGGGTAGGGATAGGGTTAGCGTTAGGGTTAGGCTTAGGGTTAGGGTTAGGGTTGGGGTTAGGGTTAGCATTAGGGTTACGGTTAGGGTTAGGGTTAGCGTTAGGGTTAGGGTTAGGGTAAGGGTTAGGGTTAGGGTTAGGGTTAGGTTTATGGTTAGGGTTAGCGTTAGGGTTAGCGTTAGGGTTATGGTTAGGGTTAGGGTTAGGGTTAGGGTTTGGGTTAGGGTTAGCGTTAGGGTTAGGGTTAGGGTTAGGGTTAGCGTTAGGTTTAGGGTTAGGGTAAGGGTTAGGGTTAGGGTTAGGGTTAGGGTTAGGGTTAGGGTTAGTGTTAGTGTTAGTGTTAGGGTTAGGGTTACGGTTAGGGTTATGGTTAGGGTTAGGTTTAGGGTTTGGTTAGTGTTAGTGTTAGCTTTAGCGTTAGGGTTAGGGTTAGGGTTAGGGGTAGGTTTAGGGTTAGTGTTAGGGTTAGCTTTAGCGTTAGGGTTAGGGTTAGCGTTAGCGTTAGTGTTAGGGTTAGGGTTAGCGTTAGCGTTAGGGTTAGGATTAGGGTTAGGATTAGGGTTAGCGTTAGGGTTAGGGTTAGCGTTAGCGTTAGCGTTAGGGTTAGGGTTAGGGTTAGGGTTAGGGTTAGGGTGAGGCTTAGCGTTAGGGTTAGGGTTAAGTTTAGGGTTAGCGTTAGGGTTAGGGTTAGGGTTAGCGTTAGGGTTAGGGTTAGGGTTAGTGTTAGCTTTAGCGTTAGGGTTAGGGTTAGGGTTAGGGGTAGGGTTAGGGTTAGTGTTAGGGTTAGTTTTAGTGTTAGGGTTAGGGTTAGCGTTAGCGTTAGTGTTAGGGTTAGGGTTAGCGTTAGCGTTAGGGTTAGGGTTAGGGTTAGGTTTAGGGTTAGCGTTAGGGTTATGGTTAGCGTTAGCGTTAGGGTTAGGCTTAGGGTTAGGGTTAGGCTTAGCGTTAGGATTAGGGTTAAGTTTAGGTTTAGGGTTAGGGTTAGGGTTAGGTTTAGGTTTAGGGTTAGGTTTAGGGTTAGGTTTAGGATTAGGGTTAAGTTTAGCGTTAGGGTTAGGTTTAGGTTTAGGGTTAGCGTTAGGGTTAGCGTTAGGGTTAGGGTTAGGGTTAGGGTTAGCGTTAGGGTTAGGGTTAGGGTTAGGGTTAGAGTTAGGGTTAGAATATGGGTTAGGTTTAGGGTTAGCGCTAGCGTTAGGGTTAGTGTTAGGGTTAGGGTTAGGGTTAGCGTTGGGTTTAGTGTTAGGGTTAGGGTTAGGGTTAGCGTTATTTTTAGGGTTCGGGTTAAGGTTAGGTTTAGGGTTAGCGTTACGGTTAGGGTTAGCGTTAACGTTAGGGTTAGGGTTAAGGTTAGGGTTAGGGCTTGGGTTAGGCTTAGCGTTAGGGTTAGGGTTAAGTTTAGGGTTAGGGTTAGGGTTAGGGTTAGGGTTAGTGTTAGCGTTAGGGTTAGGGTTAGGGTTAGTGTTAGCTTTACCGTTAGGCTTAGGGTTAGGGTTAGGGGTAGGGTTACGGTTAGTGTTAGGGTTAGCTTTAGCGTTAGGGTTAGGGTTAGCGTTAGCGTTAGTGTTAGGGTTAGGGTTAGCGTTAGCGTTAGGGTTAGGGTTAGGGTTAGGGTTAGGGTTAGGGTTAGCGTTAGGGTTAGGGTTAGGGTTAGGGTTAGAGTTAGGGTTAGAATTAGGGTTAGGTTTAGGGTTAGCGCTAGCGTTAGGGTTAGTGTTAGGGTTAGGGTTAGGGTTAGCGATGGGTTTAGTGTTAGGGTTAGGGTTAGGGTTAGCGTTAGCTTTAGGGTTCGGGTTAGGGTTAGGTTTAGGGTTAGCGTTAGGGTTAGGGTTAGGGTTAGCGTTAGGGTTAGGGTTAGGGTAAGGGTTAGCGTTAGGGTTATAGTTAGGGTTAGGGTTAGGGTTAGGTTTAGGGTTAGGGTTAGGGTTAGGTTTAGGGTGAGGGTTAGGGTTAGCGTTACGGTTAAGGTTAGGGTTAGGATTCGTGTTAGGGTTAGGGCTAGGGTTAGGGTTAGGGTTAGGGTTAGCGTTAGGGTTGTGGTTAGGGTAAGGGTTAGCGTTAGGGTTAGGGTTAGGGTTAGGGTTAGCGTTAGCTTTAGGTTTAGGGTTAGGGTTAGGGTTAGGGTTAGCGTTAGCGTTAGGGTTAGGGTTAGGGTTAGGATTAGCGTTAGCGTTAGGGTTAGGGTTAGTGTAAGGGTTAGGGTTAGGGTTAGGGTTAGCGTTAGCGTTAGGGTTAGGGTTAGGGTAAGTGTTAGGGTTAGGGTTAGGGTTAGGGTCAGGTTAGCGTTAGAGTTAGGGTTAGGGTTAGGGTTAGGGTTAGGGTTATGGTTAGGTTCAGGGTTAGGGTTAGGGTTAGGTTTAGGGTTAGGGTTAGGGTTAGGGTTAGGTTTAGGGATAGGGTTAGCGTTGGCGTTAGGGTTAGGTTTAGGGTTAGCGTTAGCGTTAGGGTTAGGGTTAGGTTTAGGGTTAGGGTTAGCGTTAGGATTAGGGTTAGGGTTAGGGATAGGTTTAGGGTTAGGGTTAGCGTTAGGGTTAGTGTTAGGGTTTGGGTTAGGGTTAGCGTTAGGGTTATGGTTAGGGTTAGGGTTAGAATTAGGGTTAGCGTTAGTGTTAGGGTTAGCGTTAGGGTTAGGGTTAGGGTTAGGGTTAGGGTTAGGGTTAGGTTTAGGGTTAGGGTTAGCGTTTGGGTTAGGGTTTGGGTTGGGTTTGGGGTTAGGAGTAGGGTTAGGGTTAGGGTTAGGGTTAGGGTTAGGTTTAGGGTTAGGTTTAGGGTTAGGGTTAGGGCTAGCGTTAGGTTTAGCGTTAGGGTTAGCGTCAGGGTTACTGTTAGCGTTAGGGTTAGGGTTAGGGTTAGCGTTCGGATTAGGGTTAGCGTTAGGGTTAGGGTTAGGGTTTGGGTTAGCGTTAGCGTGAGGGTTTGGGGTAGGTTTAGGGTTAGGGTTAGGGTTAGCGTAAGGGTTAGGGTTAGCGTTAGCGTTAGGGTTAGGGTTAGGGTTAGGGTTAGGGTTAGGGATAGGGTTAGCGTTAGGGTTAGGGTTAGTGTTAGGGTTAGGGTTAGGGTTAGGGTTAGGGTTAGGGTTAGCGTAAGGGTTAGGGTTAGGTTTAGGATTAGCATTAGGGTTAGGGTTAGGGTTAGGGTTAGGGTTAGGTTTAGGGTTAGCGTTAGGGTTAGGGTTAGGGTTAGGGTTAGGGTTAGGGTTACGTTAGCGTTAGGGTTAGGGTTAGGGTTAGTGTTAGCGTTAGCGTTAAGGTTAGGGTTAGTGTTAGGGTTAGGGTTAGGTTTAGGGTTAGCGTTAGCGTGAGGGTTATTGTTTTGGTAAGGGTTAGTGTTAGGGTTAGGGTTAGGGTTAGGGTTAGGGTTAGGGTTAGGGTTAGGGTTAGGGTTCGGGTTAGCGTTAGGGTTAGGGTTAGGGTTAAGGTTAGGGTTAGGGTTAGGTTTAGGGTTAGGGTTAGGGTTAGGTTTATGGTTAGGGTTAGTGTTAACGATACGGTTAAGGATAGGGTTAGGATTAGCGTTAGGGTTAGGGTTAGGGTTAGGGTTAGCGTTAGGGTTAGGGTTAGGGTTAGGGTTAGGGTTAGCGTTAGCATTAGGGTTAGGGTTAGGGTTAGGGTTAGCATTAGCGTTAGG
>NW_027457652.1:95000-105000 GCF_050624435.1 Tenrec ecaudatus
GTTAGCGTTAGGGTTAGGGTTAGGGTTAGGGTTAGAGTTAGGGTTAGAATTAGGGTTAGGTTTAGGGTTAGCGCTAGCGTTAGGGTTAGTGTTAGGGTTAGGGTTAGGGTTAGCGATGGGTTTAGTGTTAGGGTTAGGGTTAGGGTTAGCGTTAGCTTTAGGGTTCGGGTTAGGGTTAGGTTTAGGGTTAGCGTTAGGGTTAGGGTTAGGGTTAGCGTTAGGGTTAGGGTTAGGGTAAGGGTTAGCGTTAGGGTTATAGTTAGGGTTAGGGTTAGGGTTAGGTTTAGGGTTAGGGTTAGGGTTAGGTTTAGGGTGAGGGTTAGGGTTAGCGTTACGGTTAAGGTTAGGGTTAGGATTCGTGTTAGGGTTAGGGCTAGGGTTAGGGTTAGGGTTAGGGTTAGCGTTAGGGTTGTGGTTAGGGTAAGGGTTAGCGTTAGGGTTAGGGTTAGGGTTAGGGTTAGCGTTAGCTTTAGGTTTAGGGTTAGGGTTAGGGTTAGGGTTAGCGTTAGCGTTAGGGTTAGGGTTAGGGTTAGGATTAGCGTTAGCGTTAGGGTTAGGGTTAGTGTAAGGGTTAGGGTTAGGGTTAGGGTTAGCGTTAGCGTTAGGGTTAGGGTTAGGGTAAGTGTTAGGGTTAGGGTTAGGGTTAGGGTCAGGTTAGCGTTAGAGTTAGGGTTAGGGTTAGGGTTAGGGTTAGGGTTATGGTTAGGTTCAGGGTTAGGGTTAGGGTTAGGTTTAGGGTTAGGGTTAGGGTTAGGGTTAGGTTTAGGGATAGGGTTAGCGTTGGCGTTAGGGTTAGGTTTAGGGTTAGCGTTAGCGTTAGGGTTAGGGTTAGGTTTAGGGTTAGGGTTAGCGTTAGGATTAGGGTTAGGGTTAGGGATAGGTTTAGGGTTAGGGTTAGCGTTAGGGTTAGTGTTAGGGTTTGGGTTAGGGTTAGCGTTAGGGTTATGGTTAGGGTTAGGGTTAGAATTAGGGTTAGCGTTAGTGTTAGGGTTAGCGTTAGGGTTAGGGTTAGGGTTAGGGTTAGGGTTAGGGTTAGGTTTAGGGTTAGGGTTAGCGTTTGGGTTAGGGTTTGGGTTGGGTTTGGGGTTAGGAGTAGGGTTAGGGTTAGGGTTAGGGTTAGGGTTAGGTTTAGGGTTAGGTTTAGGGTTAGGGTTAGGGCTAGCGTTAGGTTTAGCGTTAGGGTTAGCGTCAGGGTTACTGTTAGCGTTAGGGTTAGGGTTAGGGTTAGCGTTCGGATTAGGGTTAGCGTTAGGGTTAGGGTTAGGGTTTGGGTTAGCGTTAGCGTGAGGGTTTGGGGTAGGTTTAGGGTTAGGGTTAGGGTTAGCGTAAGGGTTAGGGTTAGCGTTAGCGTTAGGGTTAGGGTTAGGGTTAGGGTTAGGGTTAGGGATAGGGTTAGCGTTAGGGTTAGGGTTAGTGTTAGGGTTAGGGTTAGGGTTAGGGTTAGGGTTAGGGTTAGCGTAAGGGTTAGGGTTAGGTTTAGGATTAGCATTAGGGTTAGGGTTAGGGTTAGGGTTAGGGTTAGGTTTAGGGTTAGCGTTAGGGTTAGGGTTAGGGTTAGGGTTAGGGTTAGGGTTACGTTAGCGTTAGGGTTAGGGTTAGGGTTAGTGTTAGCGTTAGCGTTAAGGTTAGGGTTAGTGTTAGGGTTAGGGTTAGGTTTAGGGTTAGCGTTAGCGTGAGGGTTATTGTTTTGGTAAGGGTTAGTGTTAGGGTTAGGGTTAGGGTTAGGGTTAGGGTTAGGGTTAGGGTTAGGGTTAGGGTTCGGGTTAGCGTTAGGGTTAGGGTTAGGGTTAAGGTTAGGGTTAGGGTTAGGTTTAGGGTTAGGGTTAGGGTTAGGTTTATGGTTAGGGTTAGTGTTAACGATACGGTTAAGGATAGGGTTAGGATTAGCGTTAGGGTTAGGGTTAGGGTTAGGGTTAGCGTTAGGGTTAGGGTTAGGGTTAGGGTTAGGGTTAGCGTTAGCATTAGGGTTAGGGTTAGGGTTAGGGTTAGCATTAGCGTTAGGGTTAGGGTTAGGGTTAGCGTTAGGGGTAGGGATAGGGTTAGCGTTAGGGTTAGGCTTAGGGTTAGGGTTAGGGTTGGGGTTAGGGTTAGCATTAGGGTTACGGTTAGGGTTAGGGTTAGCGTTAGGGTTAGGGTTAGGGTAAGGGTTAGGGTTAGGGTTAGGGTTAGGTTTATGGTTAGGGTTAGCGTTAGGGTTAGCGTTAGGGTTATGGTTAGGGTTAGGGTTAGGGTTAGGGTTTGGGTTAGGGTTAGCGTTAGGGTTAGGGTTAGGGTTAGGGTTAGCGTTAGGTTTAGGGTTAGGGTAAGGGTTAGGGTTAGGGTTAGGGTTAGGGTTAGGGTTAGGGTTAGTGTTAGTGTTAGTGTTAGGGTTAGGGTTACGGTTAGGGTTATGGTTAGGGTTAGGTTTAGGGTTTGGTTAGTGTTAGTGTTAGCTTTAGCGTTAGGGTTAGGGTTAGGGTTAGGGGTAGGTTTAGGGTTAGTGTTAGGGTTAGCTTTAGCGTTAGGGTTAGGGTTAGCGTTAGCGTTAGTGTTAGGGTTAGGGTTAGCGTTAGCGTTAGGGTTAGGATTAGGGTTAGGATTAGGGTTAGCGTTAGGGTTAGGGTTAGCGTTAGCGTTAGCGTTAGGGTTAGGGTTAGGGTTAGGGTTAGGGTTAGGGTGAGGCTTAGCGTTAGGGTTAGGGTTAAGTTTAGGGTTAGCGTTAGGGTTAGGGTTAGGGTTAGCGTTAGGGTTAGGGTTAGGGTTAGTGTTAGCTTTAGCGTTAGGGTTAGGGTTAGGGTTAGGGGTAGGGTTAGGGTTAGTGTTAGGGTTAGTTTTAGTGTTAGGGTTAGGGTTAGCGTTAGCGTTAGTGTTAGGGTTAGGGTTAGCGTTAGCGTTAGGGTTAGGGTTAGGGTTAGGTTTAGGGTTAGCGTTAGGGTTATGGTTAGCGTTAGCGTTAGGGTTAGGCTTAGGGTTAGGGTTAGGCTTAGCGTTAGGATTAGGGTTAAGTTTAGGTTTAGGGTTAGGGTTAGGGTTAGGTTTAGGTTTAGGGTTAGGTTTAGGGTTAGGTTTAGGATTAGGGTTAAGTTTAGCGTTAGGGTTAGGTTTAGGTTTAGGGTTAGCGTTAGGGTTAGCGTTAGGGTTAGGGTTAGGGTTAGGGTTAGCGTTAGGGTTAGGGTTAGGGTTAGGGTTAGAGTTAGGGTTAGAATATGGGTTAGGTTTAGGGTTAGCGCTAGCGTTAGGGTTAGTGTTAGGGTTAGGGTTAGGGTTAGCGTTGGGTTTAGTGTTAGGGTTAGGGTTAGGGTTAGCGTTATTTTTAGGGTTCGGGTTAAGGTTAGGTTTAGGGTTAGCGTTACGGTTAGGGTTAGCGTTAACGTTAGGGTTAGGGTTAAGGTTAGGGTTAGGGCTTGGGTTAGGCTTAGCGTTAGGGTTAGGGTTAAGTTTAGGGTTAGGGTTAGGGTTAGGGTTAGGGTTAGTGTTAGCGTTAGGGTTAGGGTTAGGGTTAGTGTTAGCTTTACCGTTAGGCTTAGGGTTAGGGTTAGGGGTAGGGTTACGGTTAGTGTTAGGGTTAGCTTTAGCGTTAGGGTTAGGGTTAGCGTTAGCGTTAGTGTTAGGGTTAGGGTTAGCGTTAGCGTTAGGGTTAGGGTTAGGGTTAGGGTTAGGGTTAGGGTTAGCGTTAGGGTTAGGGTTAGGGTTAGGGTTAGAGTTAGGGTTAGAATTAGGGTTAGGTTTAGGGTTAGCGCTAGCGTTAGGGTTAGTGTTAGGGTTAGGGTTAGGGTTAGCGATGGGTTTAGTGTTAGGGTTAGGGTTAGGGTTAGCGTTAGCTTTAGGGTTCGGGTTAGGGTTAGGTTTAGGGTTAGCGTTAGGGTTAGGGTTAGGGTTAGCGTTAGGGTTAGGGTTAGGGTAAGGGTTAGCGTTAGGGTTATAGTTAGGGTTAGGGTTAGGGTTAGGTTTAGGGTTAGGGTTAGGGTTAGGTTTAGGGTGAGGGTTAGGGTTAGCGTTACGGTTAAGGTTAGGGTTAGGATTCGTGTTAGGGTTAGGGCTAGGGTTAGGGTTAGGGTTAGGGTTAGCGTTAGGGTTGTGGTTAGGGTAAGGGTTAGCGTTAGGGTTAGGGTTAGGGTTAGGGTTAGCGTTAGCTTTAGGTTTAGGGTTAGGGTTAGGGTTAGGGTTAGCGTTAGCGTTAGGGTTAGGGTTAGGGTTAGGATTAGCGTTAGCGTTAGGGTTAGGGTTAGTGTAAGGGTTAGGGTTAGGGTTAGGGTTAGCGTTAGCGTTAGGGTTAGGGTTAGGGTAAGTGTTAGGGTTAGGGTTAGGGTTAGGGTCAGGTTAGCGTTAGAGTTAGGGTTAGGGTTAGGGTTAGGGTTAGGGTTATGGTTAGGTTCAGGGTTAGGGTTAGGGTTAGGTTTAGGGTTAGGGTTAGGGTTAGGGTTAGGTTTAGGGATAGGGTTAGCGTTGGCGTTAGGGTTAGGTTTAGGGTTAGCGTTAGCGTTAGGGTTAGGGTTAGGTTTAGGGTTAGGGTTAGCGTTAGGATTAGGGTTAGGGTTAGGGATAGGTTTAGGGTTAGGGTTAGCGTTAGGGTTAGTGTTAGGGTTTGGGTTAGGGTTAGCGTTAGGGTTATGGTTAGGGTTAGGGTTAGAATTAGGGTTAGCGTTAGTGTTAGGGTTAGCGTTAGGGTTAGGGTTAGGGTTAGGGTTAGGGTTAGGGTTAGGTTTAGGGTTAGGGTTAGCGTTTGGGTTAGGGTTTGGGTTGGGTTTGGGGTTAGGAGTAGGGTTAGGGTTAGGGTTAGGGTTAGGGTTAGGTTTAGGGTTAGGTTTAGGGTTAGGGTTAGGGCTAGCGTTAGGTTTAGCGTTAGGGTTAGCGTCAGGGTTACTGTTAGCGTTAGGGTTAGGGTTAGGGTTAGCGTTCGGATTAGGGTTAGCGTTAGGGTTAGGGTTAGGGTTTGGGTTAGCGTTAGCGTGAGGGTTTGGGGTAGGTTTAGGGTTAGGGTTAGGGTTAGCGTAAGGGTTAGGGTTAGCGTTAGCGTTAGGGTTAGGGTTAGGGTTAGGGTTAGGGTTAGGGATAGGGTTAGCGTTAGGGTTAGGGTTAGTGTTAGGGTTAGGGTTAGGGTTAGGGTTAGGGTTAGGGTTAGCGTAAGGGTTAGGGTTAGGTTTAGGATTAGCATTAGGGTTAGGGTTAGGGTTAGGGTTAGGGTTAGGTTTAGGGTTAGCGTTAGGGTTAGGGTTAGGGTTAGGGTTAGGGTTAGGGTTACGTTAGCGTTAGGGTTAGGGTTAGGGTTAGTGTTAGCGTTAGCGTTAAGGTTAGGGTTAGTGTTAGGGTTAGGGTTAGGTTTAGGGTTAGCGTTAGCGTGAGGGTTATTGTTTTGGTAAGGGTTAGTGTTAGGGTTAGGGTTAGGGTTAGGGTTAGGGTTAGGGTTAGGGTTAGGGTTAGGGTTCGGGTTAGCGTTAGGGTTAGGGTTAGGGTTAAGGTTAGGGTTAGGGTTAGGTTTAGGGTTAGGGTTAGGGTTAGGTTTATGGTTAGGGTTAGTGTTAACGATACGGTTAAGGATAGGGTTAGGATTAGCGTTAGGGTTAGGGTTAGGGTTAGGGTTAGCGTTAGGGTTAGGGTTAGGGTTAGGGTTAGGGTTAGCGTTAGCATTAGGGTTAGGGTTAGGGTTAGGGTTAGCATTAGCGTTAGGGTTAGGGTTAGGGTTAGCGTTAGGGGTAGGGATAGGGTTAGCGTTAGGGTTAGGCTTAGGGTTAGGGTTAGGGTTGGGGTTAGGGTTAGCATTAGGGTTACGGTTAGGGTTAGGGTTAGCGTTAGGGTTAGGGTTAGGGTAAGGGTTAGGGTTAGGGTTAGGGTTAGGTTTATGGTTAGGGTTAGCGTTAGGGTTAGCGTTAGGGTTATGGTTAGGGTTAGGGTTAGGGTTAGGGTTTGGGTTAGGGTTAGCGTTAGGGTTAGGGTTAGGGTTAGGGTTAGCGTTAGGTTTAGGGTTAGGGTAAGGGTTAGGGTTAGGGTTAGGGTTAGGGTTAGGGTTAGGGTTAGTGTTAGTGTTAGTGTTAGGGTTAGGGTTACGGTTAGGGTTATGGTTAGGGTTAGGTTTAGGGTTTGGTTAGTGTTAGTGTTAGCTTTAGCGTTAGGGTTAGGGTTAGGGTTAGGGGTAGGTTTAGGGTTAGTGTTAGGGTTAGCTTTAGCGTTAGGGTTAGGGTTAGCGTTAGCGTTAGTGTTAGGGTTAGGGTTAGCGTTAGCGTTAGGGTTAGGATTAGGGTTAGGATTAGGGTTAGCGTTAGGGTTAGGGTTAGCGTTAGCGTTAGCGTTAGGGTTAGGGTTAGGGTTAGGGTTAGGGTTAGGGTGAGGCTTAGCGTTAGGGTTAGGGTTAAGTTTAGGGTTAGCGTTAGGGTTAGGGTTAGGGTTAGCGTTAGGGTTAGGGTTAGGGTTAGTGTTAGCTTTAGCGTTAGGGTTAGGGTTAGGGTTAGGGGTAGGGTTAGGGTTAGTGTTAGGGTTAGTTTTAGTGTTAGGGTTAGGGTTAGCGTTAGCGTTAGTGTTAGGGTTAGGGTTAGCGTTAGCGTTAGGGTTAGGGTTAGGGTTAGGTTTAGGGTTAGCGTTAGGGTTATGGTTAGCGTTAGCGTTAGGGTTAGGCTTAGGGTTAGGGTTAGGCTTAGCGTTAGGATTAGGGTTAAGTTTAGGTTTAGGGTTAGGGTTAGGGTTAGGTTTAGGTTTAGGGTTAGGTTTAGGGTTAGGTTTAGGATTAGGGTTAAGTTTAGCGTTAGGGTTAGGTTTAGGTTTAGGGTTAGCGTTAGGGTTAGCGTTAGGGTTAGGGTTAGGGTTAGGGTTAGCGTTAGGGTTAGGGTTAGGGTTAGGGTTAGAGTTAGGGTTAGAATATGGGTTAGGTTTAGGGTTAGCGCTAGCGTTAGGGTTAGTGTTAGGGTTAGGGTTAGGGTTAGCGTTGGGTTTAGTGTTAGGGTTAGGGTTAGGGTTAGCGTTATTTTTAGGGTTCGGGTTAAGGTTAGGTTTAGGGTTAGCGTTACGGTTAGGGTTAGCGTTAACGTTAGGGTTAGGGTTAAGGTTAGGGTTAGGGCTTGGGTTAGGCTTAGCGTTAGGGTTAGGGTTAAGTTTAGGGTTAGGGTTAGGGTTAGGGTTAGGGTTAGGGTTAGTGTTAGCGTTAGGGTTAGGGTTAGGGTTAGTGTTAGCTTTACCGTTAGGCTTAGGGTTAGGGTTAGGGGTAGGGTTACGGTTAGTGTTAGGGTTAGCTTTAGCGTTAGGGTTAGGGTTAGCGTTAGCGTTAGTGTTAGGGTTAGGGTTAGCGTTAGCGTTAGGGTTAGGGTTAGGGTTAGGGTTAGGGTTAGCGTTAGGGTTAGGGTTAGCGTTAGCGTTATGGTTAGGGTTAGGGTTAGGTTTAGGGTTAGGGTTAAGTTTAGCGTTAGGGTTAGGGTTAGGGTTAGGGTAGCGTTAGGGTTAGGGTTAGGGTTAGGGTTAGGGTTAGGGTTAGTGTTAGGGTTAGGGTTACGGTTAGGGTTAGCGTTAGGGTTAGGGTTAGGGTTAGGGTTAGGGTTAGCGTTAGGGTTAGGGTTAGGGTTAGGGTTAGCGTTAGGGTTAGGATTAGTGTTAGGGTTAGAGTTAGGGTTAGCGTTAGGGTTACCGTTAGAGTTAGGGTTAGGGTTAGTGTTAGGGTTATGGTTAGGTTTAGGGTTAGGGTTAGGGTTAGGTTTAGGGTTAGGGTTAGCGTTAGGGTTAGGGTTAGGGTTAGGGTTAAGGTTAGCGTTATTGATAGGGTTAGGGTTAGGGTTAGGGTTAGGGTTAGGGTTAGGGTTAGGTTTAGGGATAGGGTTAGCGTTAGCGTTAGGGTTAGGGTTAGCGTTAGCGTTATGGTTAGGGTTAGGTTTAGGGTTATGGTTAGCATTAGGATTAGGGTTAGGGTTAGGGATAGGTTTAGGGTTAGGGTTAGCGTTAGGGTTAGGGTTAGGGTTTGGGTTAGGGTTAGCGTTAGGGTTATGGTTAGGGTTAGGGTTAGCATTAGGGTTAGCGTTAGTGTTAGGGTTAGGGTTAGGGTTAGGGTTAGGGTTAGGGTTAGCGTTAGGGTTAGGGTTAGGGTTAGGGTTAGAGTTAGGGTTAGAATATGGGTTAGGTTTAGGGTTAGCGCTAGCGTTAGGGTTAGTGTTAGGGTTAGGGTTAGGGTTAGCGTTGGGTTTAGTGTTAGGGTTAGGGTTAGGGTTAGCGTTATTTTTAGGGTTCGGGTTAAGGTTAGGTTTAGGGTTAGCGTTAGGGTTAGGGTTAGGGTTAGCGTTAGGGTTAGGGTTAGGGTAAGGGTTAGCGTTAGGGTTAGGGTTAAGGTTAGGGTTAGGGTTAGGTTTAGGGTTAGGGTTAGGGTTAGGTTTAGGGTTAGCGTTACGGTTAAGGTTAGGGTTAGGATTAGCGTTAGGGTTAGGGCTAGGGTTAGGGTTAGGGTTAGGGTTAGCGTTAGGGTTGGGGTTAGTGTAAGGGTTAGCGTTAGGGTTAGGGTTAGGGTTAGGTTTAGGGTTAGCGTTAGCTTTAGGGTTAGGGTTAGGGTTACGTTAGCGTTAGGGTTAGGGTTAGGGTTAGCGTTAGCGTTAGGGTTAGGTTTAGGGTTAGGGTTAGGGTTAGCGTTAGCGTTAGGGATAGGGTTAGGGTAAGGGTTAGTGTTAGGGTTAGGGTTAGGGTTAGGGTTAGGGTTCGGGTTAGCGTTAGGGTTATGGTTTGGGTTAGGGTTAGGGTTAGGTTTATGGTTAGGGTTAGGGTTAATGTTACGGTTAAGGATAGGGTTAGGATTAGCGTTAGGATTAGCGTTAGGGTTAGGGTTAGGGTTAGGGTTAGGCTTAGGGTTAGCGTTAGGGTTAGGGTTAGGGTTAGGGTTAGCGTTAGCATTAGGGTTAGGTTTAGGGTTAGCGTTAACGTTAGCGTTAGGTTTAGGGTTAGGGTTAGCGTTAAGGTTGGGGATAGGGTTAGCGTTAGGGTTAGGGTTAGGGTTAGTGTTAGGGTTGGGGTTAGGGTTAGCGTTATGGTTACGGTTAGGGTTAGGGTTAGCGTTAGGGTTAGGGTTAGAGTAAGGATTAGGGTTAGGGTTAGGGTTAGGGTTAGGGTTATTATTAGGGTTAGCGTTACGGTTAGGGTTAGCGTTAACGTTAGGGTTAGGGTTAAGGTTAGGGTTAGGGCTTGGGTTAGGCTTAGCGTTAGGGTTAGGGTTAAGTTTAGGGTTAGGGTTAGGGTTAGGGTTAGGGTTAGTGTTAGCGTTAGGGTTAGGGTTAGGGTTAGTGTTAGCTTTAGCGTTAGGCTTAGGGTTAGGGTTAGGGGTAGGGTTACGGTTAGTGTTAGGGTTAGCTTTAGCGTTAGGGTTAGGGTTAGCGTTAGCGTTAGTGTTAGGGTTAGGGTTAGCGTTAGCGTTAGGGTTAGGGTTAGGGTTAGGGTTAGGGTTAGCGTTAGGGCTAGGGTTAGCGTTAGCGTTATGGTTAGGGTTAGGGTTAGGTTTAGGGTTAGGGTTAGGCTTAGCGTTAGGGTTAGGGTTAAGTTTAGGGTTAGGGTTAGGGTTAGGTTTAGGGTTAGGTTTAGGATTAGGGTTAAGTTTAGCGTTAGGGTTAGGGTTAGGGTTAGGGTAGCGTTAGGGTTAGGGTTAGGGTTAGGGTTAGGGTTAGGGTTAGTGTTAGGGTTAGGGTTAGGGTTAGGGTTAGCGTTAGGGTTAGGGTTAGGGTTAGGGTTAGGGTTAGCGTTAGGGTTAGGGTTAGGGTTAGGGTTAGAGTTAGGGTTAGAATATGGGTTAGGTTTAGGGTTAGCGCTAGCGTTAGGGTTAGTGTTAGGGTTAGGGTTAGGGTTAGCGTTGGGTTTAGTGTTAGGGTTAGGGTTAGGGTTAGCGTTATTTTTAGGGTTCGGGTTAAGGTTAGGTTTAGGGTTAGCGTTAGGGTTAGGGTTAGGGTTAGCGTTAGGGTTAGGGTTAGGGTAAGGGTTAGCGTTAGGGTTAGGGTTAAGGTTAGGGTTAGGGTTAGGTTTAGGGTTAGGGTTAGGGTTAGGTTTAGGGTTAGCGTTACGGTTAAGGTTAGGG
>NW_027457652.1:112500-115000 GCF_050624435.1 Tenrec ecaudatus
GTTAGGGTTAGTGTTAGGGTTAGCTTTAGCGTTAGGGTTAGGGTTAGCGTTAGTGTTAGGGTTAGGGTTAGCGTTAGCGTTAGGGTTAGGTTTAGGGTTAGGGTTAGTGTTAGGGTTAGGGTTAGGGTTGGGTTTGGGGTTAGTAGTAGGGTTAGGTTTAGGGTTAGGGTTAGGGTTAGGTTTAGGGTTAGGTTTAGGGTTAGGGTTAGGGCTAGCGTTAGGGTTAGCGTTAGGGTTAAGGTTGGGGTTAGTGTTAGCGTTAGGGTTAGGGTTAGGGTTAGCGTTAGGATTAGGGTTAGCGTTAGGGTTAGGGTTAGGGTTTGGGTTAGCGTTAGCGTGAGGGTTTGGGTTAGGGTTAGGGTTAGCGTAAGGGTTAGGGTTAGCGTTAGCGTTAGGGTTAGGGTTAGGGATAGGTTTAGCGTTAGGGTTAGGGTTAGTGTTAGTGGTAGGGATAGGGTTAGGGTTAGGGTTAGGGTTAGGGTTAGGGTTACCGTAAGGGTTAGGGTTAGGTTTAGGGTTAGCATTAGGGTTAGGGTTAGGGTTAGGGTTAGGGTTAGGTTTAGGGTTAGCGTTAGGGTTATGGTTAGGTTTAGGGTTAGGGTTAGGGTTAGGATTAGGGTTAGGGTTAGCGTTAGGGTTAGTGTTAGGGTTAGGGTTAGGGTTAGGGTTAGGGTTAGGGTTAGGGTTCGGGTTAGCGTTAGGGTTAGGTTTAGGGTTAGGGTTAGGGTTTGGTTTATGGTTAGGGTTAGGGTTAACGTTACGGTTAAGGATAGGATTAGGATTAGCGTTAGGGTTAGGGTTAGGGTTAGGGTTAGGGTTAGTGTTAGCGTTAGGGTTAGGGTTAGGGTTAGGGTTAGGGTTAGGGTTAGCGTTAGCATTAGGGTTAGGGTTAGGGTTAGGGTGAGCATTAGCGTTAGGGTTAGGGTTAGGGTTAGCGTTAGGGGTAGGGATAGGGTTAGCGTTAGGGTTAGGGTTAGGGTTAGGGTTGGGGTTAGGGTTAGCATTAGGGTTAAGGTTAGGGTTAGGGTTAGCTTTAGGGTTAGGGTTAGGGTAAGGGTTAGGGTTAGGGTTAGGGATAGGTTTATGGTTAGGGTTAGCGTTAGGGTTAGCGTTAGGGTTATGGTTAGGGTTAGGGTTAGGGTTAGGGTTGGGGTTAGGGTTAGCGTTAGGGTTAGGGTTAGGGTTAGCGTTAGGGTTAGGATTAGGGTAAGGGTTAGGGTTAGGGTTAGGGTTAGGGTTAGGGTTAGTGTTAGGGTTAGGGTTAGGGTTACGGTTAGGGTTATGGTTAGGGTTAGGTTTAGGGTTTGTTTAGGGTAAGTGTTAGCGTTAGGTTTAGGATTAGGGTTAGGATTAGGGTTAGCGTTAGGGTTAGGGTTAGCGTTAGTGTTAGGGTTAGGGTTAGGGTTAGGGTTAGGGTTAGGCTTAGCGTTAGGGTTAGGGTTAAGTTTAGGGTTAGGGTTAGGGTTAGGGTTAGGGTTAGCGTTAGGGTTAGGGTTAGGGTTAGTGTTAGCTTTAGCGTTAGGGTTAGGGTTAGGGTTAGGGTTAGGGTTAGGGGTAGGGTTAGGGTTAGTGTTAGGGTTAGCTTTAGCGTTAGGGTTAGGGTTAGCGTTAGCATTAGTGTTAGGGTTAGGGTTAGCGTTAGCGTTAGGGTTAGGGTTAGGTTTAGGGTTAGCGTTAGGGTTAGAGTTAGCGTTAGCCTTAGGGTTAGGGTTAGGGTTAGGGTTAGGCTTAGCGTTAGGGTTAGGGTTAAGTTTAGGGTTAGGGTTTGGGTTAGGGTTAGGGTTAGGGTTAGGGTTAGGGTTAGGGTTAGGGTTACGGTTAGCGTTATGGTTAGGGTTAGGGTTAGGGTTAGGGTTAGGTTTAGGTTTAGGGATAGGGTTAGCGTTAGCGTTAGGGTTAGGGTTAGGGTTAGGGTTAGCGTTATGGTTAGGGTTAGGTTTAGGGTTATGGTTAGCATTAGGATTAGGGTTAGGGTTAGGGATAGGTTTAGGGTTAGGGTTAGCGTTAGGGTTAGGGTTAGGGTTTGGGTTATGGTTAGCGTTAGGGTTATGGTTAGGGTTAGGGTTAGCATTAGGGTTAGCGTTAGTGTTAGGGTTAGGGTTAGGGTTAGCGTTAGGGTTAGGGTTAGGGTTAGGGTTAGGGTTAGGGTTAGGGTTAGGTTTAGGGTTAGGGTTAGTGTTAGGGTTAGGGTTAGGGTTGGGTTTGGGGTTAGGAGTAGGGTTAGGGTTAGGGTTAGGGTTAGGGTTAGGTTTAGGGTTAGGTTTAGGGTTAGGGTTAGGGCTAGCGTTAGTGTTAGCGTTAGGGTTAAGGTTGGGGTTAGTGTTAGCGTTAGGGTTAGGGTTAGGGTTAGCGTTAGGATTAGGGTTAGCGTTAGGGTTAGGGTTAGGGTTTGGGTTAGCGTTAGCGTGAGGGTTTGGGTTAGGGTTAGGGTTAAGGTTAGGGTTAGCGTAAGGGTTAGGGTTAGCGTTAGCGTTAGGGTTAGGGTTAGGGTTAGGGATAG
>NW_027457652.1:120000-125000 GCF_050624435.1 Tenrec ecaudatus
GAGTTAGGGTTAGGGTTAGGGTTAGGTTTAGGGTTAGGGTTAGGGTTAGGTTTAGGGTGAGGGTTAGGGTTAGCGTTACGGTTAAGGTTAGGGTTAGGATTCGCGTTAGGGTTAGGGCTAGGGTTAGGGTTAGGGTTAGGGTTAGCGTTAGGGTTATGGTTATGGTAAGGGTTAGCGTTAGGGTTAGGGTTAGGGTTAGGGTTAGGGTTAGGGTTAGCGTTAGCTTTAGGTTTAGGGTTAGGGTTAGGGTTAGGGTTAGGGTTAGCGTTAGCGTTAGGGTTAGGGTTAGTGTAAGGGTTAGGGTTAGGGTTAGGGTTAGCGTTAGCGTTAGGGTTAGGGTTAGGGTAAGTGTTAGGGTTAGGGTTAGGGTTAGGGTTCGGGTTAGCGTTAGAGTTAGGGTTAGGGTTAGGGTTAGGGTTATGGTTAGGTTTAGGGTTAGGGTTAGGGTTAGGTTTATGGTTAGGGTTAGGGTTAGGGTTAGGTTTAGGGATAGGGTTAGCGTTGGCGTTAGGGTTAGGGTTAGGGTTAGCGTTAGCGTTAGGGTTAGGGTTAGGTTTAGGGTTAGGGTTAGCGTTAGGATTAGGGTTAGGGTTAGGGATAGGTTTAGGGTTAGGGTTAGCGTTAGGGTTAGTGTTAGGGTTTGGGTTAGGGTTAGCGTTAGGGTTATGGTTAGGGTTAGTGTTAGAATTAGGGTTAGCGTTAGTGTTAGGATTAGCGTTAGGGTTAGGGTTAGGGTTAGGGTTAGGTTTAGGGTTAGGGTTAGCGTTTGGGTTAGGGTTAGGGTTGGGTTTGGTGTTAGGAGTAGGGTTAGGGTTAGGGTTAGGGTTAGGGTTAGGTTTAGGGTTAGGTTTAGGGTTAGGGTTAGGGCTAGCGTTAGGGTTAGCGTTAGGGTTAGCGTCAGGGTTAGTGTTAGCGTTAGGGTTAGGGTTAGGGTTAGCGTTAGGATTAGGGTTAGCGTTAGGGTTAGGGTTAGGGTTTGGGTTAGCGTTAGCGTGAGGGTTTGGGTTAGGGTTAGGGTTAGGGTTAGGGTTAGCGTAAGGGTTAGGGTTAGCGTTAGCGTTAGGGTTAGGGTTAGGGTTAGGGTTAGGGTTAGGGTTAGGGATAGGGTTAGCGTTAGGGTTAGGGTTAGTGTTAGGGTTAGGGTTAGGGTTAGCGTAAGGGTTAGGGTTAGGTTTAGGGTTAGCATTAGGGTTAGGGTTAGGGTTAGGGTTAGGTTTAGGGTTAGCGTTAGGGTTAGGGTTAGGGTTAGGGTTAGGGTTAGGGTTACGTTAGCGTTAGGGTTAGGGTTAGGGTTAGTGTTAGCGTTAGCGTTAAGGTTAGGGTTAGTGTTAGGGTTAGGGTTAGGGTTAGGTTTAGGGTTAGCGTTAGCGTTAGGGTTAGGGTTAGGGTTAGGCTTAGCGTTAGGGTTAGGGTTAAGTTTAGGGTTAGGGTTAGGGTTAGCGTTAGGGTTAGCGTTCGGGTTAGAGTTAGGGTTAGTGTTAGCTTTAGCGTTAGGGTTAGGGTTAGGGTTAGGGGTAGGGTTAGGGTTAGTGTTAGGGTTAGCTTTAGCGTTAGGGTTAGGGTTAGCGTTAGCATTAGTGTTAGGGTTAGGGTTAGCGTTAGCGTTAGGGTTAGGGTTAGGGTTAGGTTTAGGGTTAGCGTTAGGGTTAGGGTTAGCGTTAGCCTTAGGGTTAGGGTTAGGGTTAGGGTTAGGCTTAGCGTTAGGGTTAGGGTTAAGTTTAGGGTTAGGGTTTGGGTTAGGGTTAGGGTTAGTGTTAGGGTTAGGTTTAGGGTTAGGTTTAGGATTAGGGTTAAGTTTAGCGTTAGGGTTAGGGTTAGGGTTAGCGTTAGGGTTAGGGTTAGGGTTAGGGTTAGGGTTAGGGTTAGCGTTAGGGTTAGGGTTAGGGTTAGGGTTAGGGTTAGAGTTAGGGTTAGAATTAGGGTTAGGTTTAGGGTTAGCGCTAGCGTTAGGGTTAGTGTTAGGGTTAGGGTTAGGGTTAGCGTTGGGTTTAGTGTTAGGGTTAGGGTTAGGGTTAGCGTTAGCTTTAGGTTTCGGGTTAGGGTTAGGTTTAGTGTTAGCGTTAGGGTTAGGGTTAGGGTTAGCGTTAGGGTTAGGGTTAGGGTAAGGGTTAGCGTTAGGGTTAGGGTTAAGGTTAGGGTTAGGTTTAGGGTTAGGGTTAGGGTTAGGTTTAGGGTTAGCGTTACGGTAAAGGTTAGGGTTAGGATTAGCGTTAGGGTTAGGGCTAGGGTTAGGGTTAGGGTTAGGGTTAGCGTTAGGGTTGGGGTTAGTGTAAGGGTTAGCGTTAGGGTTAGGGTTAGGGTTAGGTTTAGGGTTAGCGTTAGCTTTAGGTTTAGGGATAGGGTTAGGGTTAGGGTTAGCCTTAGCGTTAGGGTTAGGGTTAGGGTTAGGGTTAGGGTTAGGGTTAGGGTTAGCGTTAGCGTTAGGGTTAGGGTTAGTGTTAGGGTTAGGGTTAGGGTTAGGGTTAGCGTTAGCGTTAGGGTTAGGGTTAGGGTTAGTGTTAGCTTTAGCGTTAGGGTTAGGGTCCGGGTTAGCGTTAGGGTTAGGGTTAAGGTTAGGGTTAGGTTTAGGATTATGGTTAGGTTTAGGGTTAGGGTTAGGGTTAGGTTTAGGGTTAGGGTTAGGGTTAGCGTTAGGGTTAGGGTTAGGGTTAGGGTTAGGGTTACGGTTAGCGTTAGGGTTAGGGTTAGGGTTAGGGTTAGGGTTAGGGTTAGGGATAGGTTTAGCGTTAGCGTTAGGATTAGGGTTAGGGTTAGCGTTAGCGTTAGGGTTAGGGTTAGGTTTAGGGTTAGGGTTAGCGTTAGGATTAGGGTTAGGGTTAGGGATAGGTTTAGGGTTAGGTTTAAGGTTAGGGTTAGGGTTAGCATTAGGGTTAGCTTTAGTGTTAGGGTTAGGGTTAGGGTTAGCGTTAGGGTTAGGGTTAGGGTTAGGGTTAGGGTTAGGTTTAGGGTTATGACTAGCGTTAGGGTTAGGGTTGGGTTTGGGGTTAGGAGTAGGGTTACGGTTAGGGTTAGCGTTAGGGTTAGCGTTAGGGTTAGGGTTAGGGTTAGGGTTAGGGTTGGGGTTAGTGTTAGCGTTAGGGTTAGGGTTAGGGTTAGGGTTAGCGTTAGAATTAGGGTTAGCATTAGCGTTAGGGTTAGGGTTTGGGTTAGTGTTAGCGTGAGTGTTTGGGTTAGGGTTAGGGTTAGGGTTAGCGTAAGGGTTAGGGTTAGCGTTAGCGTTAGGGTTAGGGTTAGGGTTAGGGTTAGGGTTAGGGTTAGGGATAGGGTTAGCGTTAGGGTTAGGGTTAGTGTTAGTGTTAGTGTTAGGGTTAGGGTTAGGGTTAGGGTTAGGGTTTGGGTTAGGGTTAGGGTTAGGGTTAGGGTTACGTTTAGGGTTAGCGTTAGGGTTAGGGTTAGGGTTAGGTTTAGGGTTAGGGTTAGCGTTAGCGTTAGGTTTAGGGTTAGGGTTGGGTTTAGGGTTAGCATTAGGGTTAGGGTTAGGGTTAGGGTTAGTGTTAGGTTTAGGGTTAGCGTTAGGGTTAGTGTTAGGGTTAGGTTTAGGGTTAGGGTTAGCGTTAGCGTTAGGGTTAGGGTTAGGGTTGGGTATAGGGTTAGGGTTAGGGTTAGGGTTAGGGTTACGTTTAGGGTTACGTTTAGGGTTAGGGTTAGTGTTAGCGTTAGGGTTAGGGTTAGGGTTAGGGTTAGGTTTAGGGTTAGGGTTAGGGTTAGGGTTAGTGTTAGGGTTAGCTTTAGCGTTAGGGTTAGGGTTAGCGTTAGCGTTAGTGTTAGGGTAGGGTTAGCGTTAGCGTTAGGGTTAGGATTAGGGTTAGGATTAGGGTTAGCGTTAGGGTTAGGGTTAGCGTTAGCGTTAGGGTTAGGGTTAGGGTTAGGGTTAGGGTTAGGCTTAGCGTTAGGGTTAGGGTTAAGTTTAGGGTTAGGGTTAGGGTTAGGGTTAGGGTTAGCGTTAGGGTGAGGGTTAGGGTTAGTGTTAGCTTTAGCGTTAGGGTTAGGGGTAGGGTTAGGGTTAGTGTTAGGGTTAGCTTTAGCGTTAGGGTTAGGGTTAGCGTTAGTGTTAGGGTTAGGGTTAGCGTTAGCGTTAGGGTTGGGTTAGGGTTAGGGTTAGGTTTAGGGTTAGCGTTAGGGTTAGGGTTAGCGTTAGTGTTAGGGTTAGGGTTAGGGTTAGGGTTAGGCTTAGCGTTAGGGTTAGGGTTAAGTTTAGGGTTAGGGTTAGGGTTAGGGTTAGGGTTAGGGTTAGGGTTAGGTTTAGGGTTAGGTTTAGGATTAGGGTTAAGTTTAGCGTTAGGGTTAGGGTTAGGGTTAGGGTTAGCGTTAGGGTTAGGGTTAGGGTTAGGGTTAGCGTTAGGGTTAGGGGTAGGGTTAGGGTTAGAGTTAGGGTTAGAATTAGGGTTAGGTTTAGGGTTAGCGCTAGCGTTAGGGTTAGTGTTAGGGTTAGGGTTAGGGTTAGCGTTGGGTTTAGTGTTAGGGTTAGGGTTAGGGTTAGGGTTAGCGTTATTTTTAGGGTTCGGGTTAGGGTTAGGTTTAGGGTTAGCGTTAGGGTTAGGGTTAGGGTTAGCGTTAGGGTTAGGGTTAGGGTAAGGGTTAGCGTTAGGGTTAGGGTTAAGGTTAGGGTTAGGGTTAGGTTTAGGGTTAGGGTTAGGGTTAGGTTTAGGATTAGCGTTACGGTTAAGGTTAGGGTTAGGATTAGCGTTAGGGTTAGGGCTAGGGTTAGGGTTAGGGTTAGGGTTAGCGTTAGGGTTGGGGTTAGTGTAAGGGTTAGCGTTAGGGTTAGGGTTAGTTTTAGGGTTAGCGTTAGCTTTAGGGTTAGGGTTAGGGTTACGTTAGCGTTAGGGTTAGGGTTAGGGTTAGCGTTAGCGTTAGGGTTAGGTTTAGTGTTAGGGTTAGGGTTAGCGTTAGCGTTAGGGATAGGGTTAGGGTAAGGGTTAGTGTTAGGGTTAGGGTTAGGGTTAGGGTTCGGGTTAGCGTTAGGGTTAGGGTTTGGGTTAGGGTTAGGGTTAGGTTTA
>NW_027457652.1:130000-142500 GCF_050624435.1 Tenrec ecaudatus
CGTTAGGGTTAGGGTTAGGGTTAGGGTTAGGGTTAGCGTTTGGGTTAGGGTTAGGGTTAGGGTTAGCGTTAGAGTTAGGGTTAGGGTTAGTGTTAGGGTTATGGTTAGGTTTAGGGTTAGGGTTAGGGTTAGGTTTAGGGTTAGGGTTAGCGTTAGGGTTAGGGTTAGGGTTAGGGTTACGGTTAGCGTTATGGTTAGGGTTAGGGTTAGGGTTAGGGTTAGGGTTAGGTTTAGGGATAGGGTTAGCGATAGAGTTAGGGTTAGGGTTAGGGTTAGCGTTAGCGTTATGGTTAGGGTTAGGTTTAGGGTTAGGGTTAGCATTAGGATTAGGGTTAGGGTTAGGGATAGGTTTAGGGTTAGGGTTAGCGTTAGGGTTAGGGTTAGGGTTAGGGTTAGGGTTAGGGTTAGGGTTAGGTTTAGGGTTAGGGTTAGTGTTAGGGTTAGGGTTAGCATTAGGGTTAGCGTTAGTGTTAGGGTTAGGGTTAGGGTTAGCGTTAGGGTTAGGGTTAGGGTTAGGGTTAGGGTTAGGGTTAGGTTTAGGGTTAGGGTTAGTGTTAGGGTTAGGGTTAGGGTTGCGTTTGGGGTTAGGAGTAGGGTTAGGGTTAGGGTTAGGGTTAGTGTTAGGTTTAGGGTTAGGTTTAGGTTTAGGGTTAGGGCTAGCGTTAGGGTTAGCGTTAGGGTTAAGTTTGGGGTTAGTGTTAGCGTTAGGGTTAGGGTTAGGGTTAGCGTTAGGATTAGGGTTAGCGTTAGGGTTAGGGTTAGGGTTTGCGTTAGCGTTAGCGTGAGGGTGTGGGTTAGGGTTAGGGTTAGGGTTAGGGTTAGCGTAAGGGTTAGGGTTAGCGTTAGCGTTAGGGTTAGGGTTAGGGTTAGGGTTAGGGATAGGGTTAGCGTTAGGGTTAGGGTTAGTGTTAGTGGTAGGGTTAGGGTTAGGGTTAGGTTTAGGGTTAGGGTTACCGTAAGGGTTAGGGTTAGGTTTAGGGTTAGCATTAGGGTTAGGGTTAGGGTTAGGGTTAGGGTTAGGTTTAGGGTTAGCGTTAGGGTTATGGTTAGGTTTAGGGTTAGGGTTAGGGTTAGGATTAGGGTTAGGGTTAGCGTTAGGGTTAGTGTTAGGGTTAGGGTTAGGGTTAGGGTTAGGGTTAGGGTTAGGGTTAGGGTTAGGGTTCGGATTAGCGTTAGGGTTAGGTTTAGGGTTAGGGTTAGGGTTAGGTTTATGGTTAGTGTTAGGGTTAACGTTACGGTTAAGGATAGGGTTAGGATTAGCGTTAGGGTTAGGGTTAGGGTTAGGGTTAGGGTTAGGGTTAGCGTTAGCGTTAGGGTTAGGGTTAGGGTTAGGGTTAGCGTTAGCATTAGGGTTAGGGTTAGGGTTAGGGTGAGCATTAGCGTTAGGGTTAGGGTTACGGTTAGCGTTAGGGGTAGGGATAGGGTTAGCGTTAGGGTTAGGGTTAGGGTTAGGGATAGGGTTGGGGTTAGGGTTAGCATTAGGGTTAAGGTTAGGGTTAGGGTTAGCATTAGGGTTAGGGTTAGGGTAAGGGTTAGGGTTAGGGTTAGGGATAGGTTTATGGTTAGGGTTAGCGTTAGGGTTAGCGTTAGGGTTATGGTTAGGGTTAGGGTTAGGGTTAGGGTTGGGGTTAGGTTTAGCGTTAGTGTTAGGGTTAGGGTTAGGGTTAGCGTTAGGGTTAGGGTTAGGGTAAGGGTTACGGTTAGGGTTAGGGTTAGGGTTAGGGTTAGGGTGAGTGTTAGGGTTAGGGTTAGGGTTACGGTTAGGGTTATGGTTAGGGTTAGGTTTAGGGTTTGGTTAGGGTTAGTGTTAGCGTTAGGTTTAGGATTAGGGTTAGGATTAGGGTTAGCGTTAGGGTTAGGGTTAGCGTTAGCGTTAGGGTTAGGGTTAGGGTTAGGGTTAGGCTTAGCGTTAGGGTTAGGGTTAAGTTTAGGGTTAGGGTTAGGGTTAGGGTTAGCGTTAGGGTTAGGGTTAGGGTTAGTGTTAGCTTTAGCGTTAGGGTTAGGGTTAG
Source organism: Tenrec ecaudatus (assembly GCF_050624435.1). Lineage (NCBI taxonomy): Eukaryota > Metazoa > Chordata > Mammalia > Afrosoricida > Tenrecidae > Tenrec > Tenrec ecaudatus. Next base: position 132,010 of record NW_027457652.1, read on the forward strand.
GGTTAGGGGTAGGGTTAGGGTTAGTGTTAGGGTTAGCTTTAGCGTTAGGGTTAGGGTTAGCGTTAGCATTAGTGTTAGTGTTAGGGTTAGCGTTAGCGTTAGGGTTAGGGTTAGGGTTAGGTTTAGGGTTAGCGTTAGGGTTAGGGTTAGCGTTAGCGTTAGGGTTAGGGTTAGGGTTAGGGTTAGGCTTAGCGTTAGGGTTAGGGTTAAGTTTAGGGATAGGGTTTGGGTTAGGGTTAGAGTTAGGGTTAGGGTTAGGTTTAGGGTTAGGTTTAGGATTAGGGTTAAGTTTAGCGTTAGGGTTAGGGTTAGGGTTAGGGTTAGGGTTAGGTTTAGGGTTAGGTTTAGGATTAGGGTTAAGTTTAGCGTTAGGGTTAGGGTTAGGGTTAGCGTTAGGGTTAGGGTTAGGGTTAGGGTTAGGGTTAGCGTTAGGGTTAGGGTTAGGGTTAGGGTTAGAGTTAGGGTTAGAATTTGGGTTAGGTTTAGGGTTAGCGCTAGCGTTAGGGTTAGTGTTAGGGTTAGGGTTAGGGTTAGCGTTGGGTTTAGTGTTAGGGTTAGGGTTAGGGTTAGCGTTAGCTTTAGGGTTCGGGTTAGGGTTAGGTTTAGGGTTAGCGTTAGGGTTAGGGTTAGGGTTAGCGTTAGGGTTAGGGTTAGGGTAAGGGTTAGCGTTAGGGTTAGGGTTAAGTTTAGGGTTAGGTTTAGGGTTAGGGTTAGGGTTAGGTTTAGGGTTAGCGTTACTGTTAAGGTTAGGGTTAGGATTAGCGTTAGGGTTAGGGCTAGGGTTAGGGTTAGGGTTAGCGTTAGCGTTAGGGTTGGGGTTAGTGTAAGGGTTAGCGTTAGGGTTAGGGTTAGGGTTAGGTTTAGGGTTAGCGTTAGCTTTAGGTTTAGGGATAGGGTTAGGGTTAGGGTTAGCGTTAGCGTTAGGGTTAGGGTTAGGGTTAGGGTTAGGGTTAGGGTTAGGGTTAGGGTTAGGGTTAGGGTTAGCGTTAGCGTTAGGGTTAGGGTTAGTGTTAGGGTTAGGGTTAGGGTTAGGGTTAGCGTTAGCGTTAGGGTTAGGGTTAGGGTAAGTGTTAGGGTTAGGGTTAGGGTTAGGGTCCGGGTTAGCGTTAGGGTTAGGGTTAAGGTTAGGGTTAGGTTTAGGATTATGGTTAGGTTTAGGGTTAGGGTTAGGGTTAGGTTTAGGGTTAGGGTTAGGGTTAGGGTTAGCGTTAGGGTTAGGTTTAGGGTTAGGGTTACGGTTAGCGTTAGGGTTAGGGTTAGGGTTAAGTTTAGCGTTAGGGTTAGGGTTAGGGTTAGGGTAGCGTTAGGGTTAGGGTTAGGGTTAGGGTTAGGGTTAGGGTTAGTGTTAGGGTTAGGGTTAGGGTTAGGGTTAGCGTTAGGGTTAGGGTTAGGGTTAGGGTTAGGGTTAGCGTTAGGGTTAGGGTTAGGGTTAGGGTTAGCGTTAGGGTTAGGGTTAGGATTAGTGTTAGGGTTAGAGTTAGGGTTAGCGTTAGGGTTAGCGTTAGAGTTAGGGTTAGGGTTAGTGTTAGGGTTATGGTTAGGTTTAGGGTTAGGGTTAGGGTTAGGTTTAGAGTTAGGGTTAGCGTTAGGGTTAGGGTTAGGGTTAGGGTTACGGTTAGCGTTATGGTTAGGGTTATGGTTAGGGTTAGGGTTAGGGTTAGGGTTAGGTTTAGGGATAGGGTTAGCGATAGCGTTAGGGTTAGGGTTAGGGTTAGCGTTAGCGTTATGGTTAGGGTTAGGTTTAGGGTTAGGGTTAGCATTAGGATTAGGGTTAGGGTTAGGGATAGGTTTAGGGTTAGGGTTAGCGTTAGGGTTAGGGTTAGGGTTTGGGTTAGGGTTAGCGTTAGGGTTATGGTTAGGGTTAGCATTAGGGTTAGCGTTAGTGTTAGGGTTAGGGTCAGGGTTAGCGTTAGGGTTAGGGTTAGGGTTAGGGTTAGGGTTAGGGTTAGGTTTAGGGTTAGGGTTAGTGTTAGGGTTAGGGTTAGGGTTGCGTTTGGGGTTAGGAGTAGGGTTAGGGTTAGGGTTAGGGTTAGGGTTAGGTTTAGGGTTAGGTTTAGGGTTAGGGTTAGGGCTAGCGTTAGGGTTAGCGTTAGGGTTAAGTTTGGGGTTAGTGTTAGCGTTAGGGTTAGGGTTAGGGTTAGCGTTAGGATTAGGGTTAGCGTTAGGGTTAGGGTTAGGGTTTGGGTTAGCGTTAGCGTGAGGGTTTGGGTTAGGGTTAGGGTTAGGGTTAGGGTTAGGGTTAGCGTAAGGGTTAGGGTTAGCGTTAGCGTTAGGGTTAGGGTTAGGGTTAGGGTTAGGGATAGGGTTAGCGTTAGGGTTAGGGTTAGTGTTAGTGGTAGGGTTAGGGTTAGGGTTAGGGTTAGGGTTAGGGTTACCGTAAGGGTTAGGGTTAGGTTTAGGGTTAGCATTAGGGTTAGGGTTAGGGTTAGGGTTAGGGTTAGGTTTAGGGTTAGCGTTAGGGTTATGGTTAGGTTTAGGGTTAGGGTTAGGGTTAGGATTAGGGTTAGGGTTAGGGTTAGGGTTCGGGTTAGCGTTAGGGTTAGGTTTAGGGTTAGGGTTAGGGTTAGGTTTATGGTTAGGGTTGGGGTTAACGTTACGGTTAAGGATAGGGTTAGGATTAGCGTTAGGGTTAGGGTTAGGGTTAGGGTTAGGGTTAGCGTTAGGGTTAGGGTTAGGGTTAGGGTTAGGGTTAGGGTTAGCGTTAGCATTAGGGTTAGGGTTAGGGTTAGGGTGAGCATTAGCGTTAGGGTTAGGGTTAGGGTTAGCGTTAGGAGTAGGGATAGGGTTAGCGTTAGGGTTAGGGTTAGGGTTAGGGTTAGGGTTGGGGTTAGGGTTAGCATTAGGGTTAAGGTTAGGGTTAGGGTTAGCGTTAGGGTTAGGGTTAGGGTAAGGGCTAGGGTTAGGGTTAGGGATAGGTTTATGGTTAGGGTTAGCGTTAGGGTTAGCGTTAGGGTTATGGTTAGGGTTAGGGTTAGGGTTAGGGTTGGGGTTAGGGTTAGCGTTAGGGTTAGGGTTAGGGTTAGGGTTAGCGTTAGGGTTAGGGTTAGGGTAAGGGTTAGGGTTAGGGTTAGGGTTAGGGTTAGGGTTGGTGTTAGGGTTAGGGTTAGGGTTACGGTTAGGGTTATGGTTAGGGTTAGGTTTAGGGTTTGGTTAGGGTTAGTGTTAGCGTTAGGTTTAGGATTAGGGTTAGGATTAGGGTTAGCGGTAGGGTTAGGGTTAGCGTTAGCGTTAGGGTTAGGGTTAGGGTTAGGGTTAGGCTTACCGTTAGGGTTAGGGTTAAGTTTAGGGTTAGGGTTAGGGTTAGGGTTAGGGTTAGCGTTAGGGTTAGGGTTAGGGTTAGTGTTAGCTTAGCGTTAGGGTTAGGGTTAGGGGTAGGGGTAGGGTTAGGGTTAGTGTTAGGGTTAGCTTTAGCGTTAGGGTTAGGGTTAGCGTTAGCATTAGTGTTAGGGTTAGGGTTAGCGTTAGCGTTAGGGTTAGGGTTAGGGTTAGGTTTAGGGTTAGCGTTAGGGTTAGGGTTAGCGTTAGCGTTAGGGTTAGGGTTAGGGTTAGGGTTAGGGTTAGGCTTAGCGTTAGGGTTAGGGTTAAGTTTAGGGTTAGGGTTTGGGTTAGGGTTAGGGTTAGGGTTAGGGTTAGGTTTAGGGTTAGGTTTAGGATTAGGGTTAAGTTTAGCGTTAGGGTTAGGGTTAGGGTTAGCGTTAGGGTTAGGGTTAGGGTTAGGGTTAGGGTTAGGGTTAGCGTTAGGGTTAGGGTTAGGGTTAGGGTTAGAGTTAGGGTTAGAATTAGGGTTAGGTTTAGGGTTAGTGCTAGCGTTAGGGTTAGTGTTAGGGTTAGGGTTAGGGTTAGGGTTGGGTTTAGTGTTAGGGTTAGGGTTAGGGTTAGCGTTAGCTTTAGGGTTCGGGTTAGGGTTAGGTTTAGGGTTAGCGTTAGGGTTAGGGTTAGGGTTAGCGTTAGGGTTAGGGTTAGGGTAAGGGTTAGCGTTAGGGTTAGGTTTAGGGTTAGCGTTACGGTTAAGGTTAGGGTTAGGATTAGCGTTAGGGTTAGGGCTAGGGTTAGGGTTACGGTTAGGGTTAGCGTTAGGGTTGGGGTTAGTGTAAGGGTTAGCGTTAGGGTTAGGGTTAGGGTTAGGGTTAGGTTTAGGGTTAGCGTTAGCTTTAGGTTTAGGGATAGGGTTAGGGTTAGGGTTAGCGTTAGCGTTAGGGTTAGGGTTAGGGTTAGGGTTAGGGTTAGGGTTAGGGTTAGCGTTAGCGTTAGGGTTAGGGTTAGTGTTAGGGTTAGGGTTAGGGTTAGGGTTAGCGTTAGCGTTAGGGTTAGGGTTAGGGTAAGTGTTAGGGTTAGGGTTAGGGTCCGGGTTAGCGTTAGGGTTAGGGTTAAGGTTAGGGTTAGGTTTAGGATTATGGTTAGGTTTAGGGTTAGGGTTAGGGTTAGGTTTAGGGTTAGGGTTAGGGTTAGCGTTAGGGTTAGGGTTAGGGTTAGGGTTAGGGTTACGGTTAGCGTTAGGGTTAGGGTTAGGGTTAGGGTTAGGGTTAGGGTTAGGGTTAGGGTTAGGGTTAGGGATAGGGTTAGCGTTAGCGTTAGGGTTAGGGTTAGGGTTAGCGTTAGCGTTAGGGTTAGGGTTAGGTTTAGGGTTAGGGTTAGCGTTAGGATTAAGGTTAGTGTGAGGGATAGGTTTAGGGTTAGGTTTAAGGTTAGGGTTAGGGTTAGCATTAGGGTTAGCGTTAGTGTTAGTGTTAGGGTTAGGGTTAGCGTTAGGGTTAGGGTTAGGGTTAGGGTTAGGGTTAGGTTTAGGGTTATGACTAGCGTTAGGGTTAGGGTTTGGTTTGGGGTTAGGAGTAGGGTTAGGGTTAGGGTTAGCGTTAGGGTTAGCGTTAGGGTTAGGGTTAGGGTTAGGGTTAGGGTTGGGGTTAGTGTTAGCGTTAGGGTTAGGGTTAGGGTTAGGGTTAGCGTTAGAATTAGGGTTAGCGTTAGCGTTAGGGTTAGGGTTTGGGTTAGTGTTAGCGTGAGTGTTTGGGTTAGGGTTAGGGTTAGGGTTAGCATAAGGGTTAGGGTTAGCGTTAGCGTTAGGGTTAGGGTTAGGGTTAGGGTTAGGTTTAGGGTTAGGGTTAGGGATAGCGTTAGCGTTAGGGTTAGGGTTAGTGTTAGTGTTAGGGTTAGGGTTAGGGTTAGGCTTAGGGTTTGGGTTAGGGTTAGGGTTAGGGTTAGGGTTAGGTTTAGGGTTAGCGTTAGGGTTAGGGTTAGGGTTAGGTTTAGGGTTAGGGTTAGCGTTAGCGTTAGGTTTAGGGTTAGGGTTGGGTTTAGGGTTAGCATTAGGGTTAGGGTTAGGGTTAGGGTTAGTGTTAGGTTTAGGGTTAGCGTTAGGGTTAGTGTTAGGGGTAGGTTTAGGGTTAGGGTTAGCGTTAGCATTAGGGTTAGGGTTAGGGTTGGGTATAGGGTTAGGGTTAGGGTTAGGGTTAGGGTTACGTTTAGGGTTACGTTTAGGGTTAGGGTTAGGGTTAGCGTTAGGGTTAGGGTTAGTGTTAGTGGTAGGGTTAGGGTTAGGGTTAGGGTTAGGGTTACCGTAAGGGTTAGGGTTAGGTTTAGGGTTAGCATTAGGGTTAGGGTTAGGGTTAGGGTTAGGGTTAGGTTTAGGGTTAGCGTTAGGCTTATGGTTAGGTTTAGGGTTAGGGTTAGGGTTAGGATTAGGGTTAGGGTTAGCGTTAGGGTTAGTGTTAGGTTTAGGGTTAGGGTTAGGGTTAGGGTTAGGGTTAGGGTTCGGGTTAGCGTTAGGGTTAGGTTTAGGGTTAGGGTTAGGGTTAGGTTTATGGTTAGTGTTAGGGTTAACGTTACGGTTAAGGATAGGGTTAGGATTAGCGTTAGGGTTAGGGTTAGGGTTAGGGTTAGGGTTAGGGTTAGCGTTAGGGTTAGGGTTAGGGTTAGGGTTAGGGTTAGCGTTAGCATTAGGGTTAGGGTTAGGGTTAGGGTGAGCATTAGCGTTAGGGTTAGGGTTAGGGTTAGCGTTAGGGGTAGGGATAGGGTTAGCGTTAGGGTTAGGGTTAGGGTTAGGGATAGGGTTGGGGTTAGGGTTAGCATTAGGGTTAAGGTTAGGGTTAGGATTAGCATTAGGGTTAGGGTTAGGGTAAGGGTTAGGGTTAGGGTTAGGGATAGGTTTATGGTTAGGGTTAGCGTTAGGGTTAGCGTTAGGGTTATGGTTAGGGTTAGGGTTAGGGTTAGGGTTGGGGTTAGGGTTAGCGTTAGGGTTAGGGTTAGGGTTAGGGTTAGCGTTAGGGTTAGGGTTAGGGTAAGGGTTAGGGTTAGGGTTAGCGTTAGGGTTAGGGTTAGGGTTAGTGTTAGGGTTAGGGTTAGGGTTACGGTTAGGGTTAGGGTTAGGTTTAGGGTTTGGTTAGGGTTAGTGTTAGCGTTAGGTTTAGGATTAGGGTTAGGATTAGGGTTAGCGTTAGGGTTAGGGTTAGCGTTATTTTTAGGGTTAGGGTTAGGGTTAGGGTTAGGGTTAGGGTTAGGCTTAGCGTTAGGGTTAGGGTTAAGTTTAGGGTTAGGGTTAGGGTTAGGGTTAGGGTTAGCGTTAGGGTTAGGGTTAGGGTTAGTGTTAGCTTTAGCGTTAGGGTTAGGGTTAGGGTTAGGGGTAGGGTTAGGGTTAGTGTTAGGGTTAGCTTTAGCGTTAGGGTTAGGGTTAGCGTTAGCATTAGTGTTAGGGTTAGGGTTAGCGTTAGCGTTAGGGTTAGGGTTAGGGTTAGGTTTAGGGTTAGCGTTAGGGTTAGGGTTAGCGTTAGCATTAGGGTTAGGGTTAGGGTTAGGGTTAGGCTTAGCGTTAGGGTTAGGGTTAAGTTTAGGGTTAGGGTTTGGGTTAGGGTTAGGGTTAGGGTTAGGGTTAGGTTTAGGGTTAGGTTTAGGATTAGGGTTAAGTTTAGCGTTAGGGTTAGGGTTAGGGTTAGGGTTAGGTTTAGGGTTAGGTTTAGGATTAGGGTTAAGTTTAGCCTTAGGGTTAGGGTTAGGGTTAGCGTTAGGGTTAGGGTTAGGGTTAGGGTTAGGGTTAGCGTTAGGGTTAGGGTTAGGGTTAGGGTTAGAGTTAGGGTTAGAATTTGGGTTAGGTTTAGGGTTAGCGCTAGCGTTAGGGTTAGTGTTAGGGTTAGGGTTAGGGTTAGCGTTGGGTTTAGTGTTAGGGTTAGGGTTAGTGTTAGCGTTAGCTTTAGGGTTCGGATTAGGGTTAGGTTTAGGGTTAGCGTTAGGGTTAGGGTTAGGGTTAGCGTTAGGGTTAGGGTTAGGGTAAGGGTTAGCGTTAGGGTTAGGTTTAAGGTTAGGGTTAGGTTTAGGGTTAGGGTTAGGGTTAGGTTTAGGGTTAGCGTTACGGTTAAGGTTAGGGTTAGGATTAGCGTTAGGGTTAGGGCTAGGGTTAGGGTTAGGGTTAGGGTTAGCGTTAGGGTTGGGGTTAGTGTAAGGGTTAGCGTTAGGGTTAGGGTTAGGGTTAGGTTTAGGGTTAGCGTTAGCTTTAGGTTTAGGGATAGGGTTAGGGTTAGGGTTAGCGTTAGCGTTAGGGTTAGGGTTAGGGTTAGGGTTAGGGTTAGGGTTAGGGTTAGCGTTAGCGTTAGGGTTAGGGTTAGTGTTAGGGTTAGGGTTAGGGTTAGGGTTAGCGTTAGCGTTAGGGTTAGGGTTAGGGTAAGTGTTAGGGTTAGGGTTAGGGTTAGGGTCCGGGTTAGCGTTAGGGTTAGGGTTAAGGTTAGGGTTAGGTTTAGGATTATGGTTAGGTTTAGGGTTAGGGTTAGGGTTAGGTTTAGGGTTAGGGTTAGGGTTAGCGTTAGGGTTAGGTTTAGGGTTAGGGTTACGGTTAGCGTTAGGGTTAGGGTTAGGGTTAAGTTTAGCGTTAGGGTTAGGGTTAGGGTTAGGGTAGCGTTAGGGTTAGGGTTAGGGTTAGGGTTAGGGTTAGGGTTAGGGTTAGTGTTAGGGTTAGGGTTAGGGTTAGGGTTAGCGTTAGGGTTAGGGTTAGGGTTAGGGTTAGCGTTAGGGTTAGGGTTAGGGTTAGGGTTAGCGTTAGGGTTAGGGTTAGGATTAGTGTTAGGGTTAGAGTTAGGGTTAGCGTTAGGGTTAGCGTTAGAGTTAGGGTTAGGGTTAGTGTTAGGGTTATGGTTAGGTTTAGGGTTAGGGTTAGGGTTAGGTTTAGAGTTAGGGTTAGCGTTAGGGTTAGGGTTAGGGTTAGGGTTACGGTTAGCGTTATGGTTAGGGTTAGGGTTAGGGTTAGGGTTAGGGTTAGGGTTAGGGTTGGGGTTAGGGTTAGGGTTAGGGATAGGTTTATGGTTAGGGTTAGCGTTAGGGTTAGCGTTAGGGTTATGGTTAGGGTTAGGGTTAGGGTTAGGGTTGGGGTTAGGGTTAGCGTTAGGGTTAGGGTTAGGGTTAGGGTTAGCGTTACGGTTAGGGTTAGGGTAAGGGTTAGGGTTAGGGTTAGGGTTAGGGTTAGGGTTAGGGTTAGGGTTAATGTTAGGGTTAGGGTTAGGGTTACGGTTAGGGTTATGGTTAGGGTTAGGTTTAGGGTTTGGTTAGGGTTAGTGTTAGCGTTAGGTTTAGGATTAGGGTTAGGATTAGGGTTAGCGTTAGGGTTAGGGTTAGCGTTAGCGTTAGGGTTAGGGTTAGGGTTAGGGTTAGGGTTAGGCTTACCGTTAGGGTTAGGGTTAAGTTTAGGGTTAGGGTTAGGGTTAGGGTTAGGGTTAGCGTTAGGGTTAGGGTTAGGGTTAGTGTTAGCTTAGCGTTAGGGTTAGGGTTAGGGGTAGGGGTAGGGTTAGGGTTAGTGTTAGGGTTAGCTTTAGCGTTAGGGTTAGGGTTAGCGTTAGCATTAGTGTTAGGGTTAGGGTTAGCGTTAGCGTTAGGGTTAGGGTTAGGGTTAGGTTTAGGGTTAGCGTTAGGGTTAGGGTTAGCGTTAGCGTTAGGGTTAGGGTTAGGGTTAGGGTTAGGCTTAGTGTTAGGGTTAGGGTTAAGTTTAGGGTTAGGGTTTGGGTTAGGGTTAGGGTTAGGGTTAGGGTTAGGTTTAGGGTTAGGTTTAGGATTAGGGTTAAGTTTAGCGTTAGGTTTAGGGTTAGGGTTAGCGTTAGGGTTAGGGTTAGGGTTAGGGTTAGGGTTAGGGTTAGCGTTAGGGTTAGGGTTAGGGTTAGGGTTAGAGTTAGGGTTAGAATTAGGGTTAGGTTTAGGGTTAGCGCTAGCGTTAGGGTTAGTGTTAGGGTTAGGGTTAGGGTTAGGGTTGGGTTTAGTGTTAGGGTTAGGGTTAGGGTTAGCGTTAGCTTTAGGGTTCGGGTTAGGGTTAGGTTTAGGGTTAGCGTTAGGGTTAGGGTTAGCGTTAGGGTTAGGGTTAGGGTAAGGGTTAGCGTTAGGGTTAGGTTTAGGGTTAGCGTTACGGTTAAGGTTAGGGTTAGGATTAGCGTTAGGGTTAGGGCTAGGGTTAGGGTTACGGTTAGGGTTAGCGTTAGGGTTGGGGTTAGTGTAAGGGTTAGCGTTAGGGTTAGGGTTAGGGTTAGGTTTAGGGTTAGCGTTAGCTTTAGGTTTAGGGATAGGGTTAGGGTTAGGGTTAGCGTTAGCGTTAGGGTTAGGGTTAGGGTTAGGGTTAGGGTTAGGGTTAGGGTTAGCGTTAGCGTTAGGGTTAGGGTTAGTGTTAGGGTTAGGGTTAGGGTTAGGGTTAGCGTTAGCGTTAGGGTTAGGGTTAGGGTAAGTGTTAGGGTTAGGGTTAGGGTTAGGGTCCGGGTTAGCGTTAGGGTTAGGGTTAAGGTTAGGGTTAGGTTTAGGATTATGGTTAGGTTTAGGGTTAGGGTTAGGGTTAGGTTTAGGGTTAGGGTTAGGGTTAGCGTTAGGGTTAGGGTTAGGGTTAGGGTTAGGGTTACGGTTAGCGTTAGGGTTAGGGTTAGGGTTAGGGTTAGGGGTAGGGTTAGGGTTAGGGTTAGGGTTAGGGATAGCGTTAGCGTTAGCGTTAGGGTTAGGGTTAGGGTTAGCGTTAGCGTTAGGGTTAGGGTTAGGTTTAGGGTTAGGGTTAGCGTTAGGATTAGGGTTAGTGTGAGGGATAGGTTTAGGGTTAGGTTTAAGGTTAGGGTTAGCATTAGGGTTAGCGTTAGTGTTAGGGTTAGGGTTAGGGTTAGCGTTAGGGTTAGGGTTAGGGTTAGGGTTAGGGTTAGGTTTAGGGTTATGACTAGCGTTAGGGTTAGGGTTTGGTTTGGGGTTAGGAGTAGGGTTAGGGTTAGGGTTAGCGTTAGGGTTAGCGTTAGGGTTAGGGTTAGGGTTAGGGTTAGGGTTAGGGTTGGGGTTAGTGTTAGCGTTAGGGTTAGGGTTAGGGTTAGGGTTAGCGTTAGAATTAGGGTTAGCGTTAGCGTTAGGGTTAGGGTTTGGGTTAGTGTTAGCGTGAGTGTTTGGGTTAGGGTTAGGGTTAGGGTTAGCATAAGGGTTAGGGTTAGCGTTAGCGTTAGGGTTAGGGTTAGGGTTAGGGTTAGGGTTAGGGTTAGGGATAGGGTTAGCGTTAGGGTTAGGGTT
>NW_027457652.1:172500-177500 GCF_050624435.1 Tenrec ecaudatus
GTTAGGGTTAGGGTTAGCGTTAGCGTTAGGATTAGGGTTAGGGTTAGGGTTAGGGTTAGCGTTAGGGTTAGGGTTAGGGTTAGGGTTAGGTTTAGGGTTAGGGTTAGCGTTAGTGTTAGGGTTAGGGTTAGGGTTAGGGTTAGCGTTAGGGTTAGGGTTAGGGTTAGTGTTAGGGTTAGGTTTAGGGTTAGGGTTAGCGTTAGCGTTAGGGTTAGGGTTAGGGTTAGCCTTAGCGTTAGGATTAGGGTTAGGGTTAGTGTTAGGGTTAGGGTTAGCGTTAGTCTTAGGGTTAGGGTTAGGGTTAGGTTTAGGGTTAGGGTTAGGGTTAGGGTTAATGTTAGGGTTAGGGTTAGGGTTAGCGTTAGTGTTAGAGGTAGGGTTAGGGTTAGCGTTAGGGTTAGGGTTAGGGTTAGGGTTAGGGTTAGCGTTAGGTTTAGGGTTAGGGTTATGGTAATGGTTAGCGTTGGTGTTAGTGTTAGGGTTAGGCTTAGGGTTAGCGTTAGCTTTAGGGTTAGGGTTAGGGTTAGGGTTAGCGTTAGGGTTAGGGTAAGGGTTAGGGTTAGCGCTAGAGTTAGGGTTAGGGTTAGGGTTAGCGTTAGGTTTAGGGTTAGGGTTAGGGTTAGCGTTAGGGTTAGGGTTAGGGTTAGGGTTAGTTTAGGGTTAGCGTTAGCTTTAGGTTTAGGGTTAGGGTTAGGGTTAGCGTTAGCGTTAGGGTTAGGGTTAGGGTTAGGGTTAGGGTTAGGGTTAGCGTTAGCGTTAGGTTTAGGGTTAGGGTTAGGGTTAGCGTTAGGGTTATGGTTAGGGTAAGGTTAAGGGTTAGGGTTAGGGTTAGGGTTAGCGTTAGGGTTAGGATTAGGGTTAGGGTTAGGGTTAGAGTTAGGGTTAGGGTTAGGGTTAGCATTAGGGTTAGCGTTATTGTTAGGGTTAGGGTTAGGGTTAGCGTTAGGGTTAGGGTTAGGGTTAGGGTTAGCGTTAGCGTTAGGGTTAGAGTTAGGTTTGGGGTTAGGGGTAGAGTTAGGTTTAGGGTTAGGGTTAGGGTTGATGTTAGCGTTAGGGTTAGGGTTAGGGTTAGGGTTAGGATTAGGATTAGGGTTAGGGTTAGGGTTAGGGTTAGGATTAGGGTTAGGGTTAGCGTTAGTGTTAGGGTTAGCGTAAGCGTTAGGGTTAGGGTTAGGGTTAGCGTTAGGGTTCTGGTTAGGGTTAGGGTTAGGGTTAGCGTTAGGGTTAGGGTTAGGGTTAGCGTTAGCGTTAGGGTTAGGGTTAGGGTTAGGGTTAGGGTTAGGGTTAGGTTTAGGTTTAGGGTTAGGGTTAGGGTTAATGTTATGGTTAGGGTTAGGGTTAGGGTTAGCGTTAGTGTTAGAGGTAGGGTTAGGGTTAGCGTTAGGGTTAGGGTTAGGGTTAGGGTTAGGGTTAGCGTTAGCTTTAGGTTTAGGGTTAGGGTTAGGGTTATGGTAAGGGTTAGCGTTGGGGTTAGTGTTAGGGTTAGGCTTAGGGTTAGCGTTAGCTTTAGGGTTAGGGTTAGGGTTAGGGTTAGCGTTAGGGTTAGGGTTAGGGATAGGGTTAGAGTTAGCGTTAGGGTTAGGGTAAGGGTTAGGGTTAGCGTTAGGGTTAGGTTTAGGGTTAGGGTTAGGGTTAGGGTTAGCGTTAGGGTTAGGATTAGGATTAGGGTTAGGGTTATGGTTAGGGTTAGGATTAGTGTTTGGGTTAGCGTTAGTTTTAGGGTTAGCGTAAGCGTTAGGGTTAGGGTTAGGGTTAGCGTTAGGGTTAGGGTTAGGGTTAGGGTTAGGGTTAGGGTTAGGGTTAGCGTTAGCGTTAGGGTTAGGGTTAGGGTTAGGGTTAGGGTTAGCGTTAGCGTTAGGGTTAGGGTTAGGGTAAGGTTAAGGGTTAGGGTTAGGGTTAGGGTTAGCGTTAGGGTTATGGTTAGGGTTAGGGTTAGGGTTAGGGTTAGGGTTAGGTTTAGGGTTAGGGTTAGGGTTAGCGTTACGGTTAAGGTTAGGGTTAGGTTTAGGGTTACGGTTAGGGTTAGCGTTAGGGTTAGGGTTAGGGTTAGGGTTATTGTTAGGGCTAGGGTTAGGGTTAGGGTTAGGGTTAGCGTTAGGGTTAGGGTTAGGGTTAGGGTTAGTGTTAGGGTTAGGGTTAGGGTAGGGTTAGCGTTAGCGTTAGCGTTAGGGTTAGAGTTAGGTTTGGGGTTAGCGGTAGAGTTAGGTTTAGGGTTAGGGTTAGGGTTAGGGTTAGGGTTAGCGTTAGGGTTAGGTTTAGGGTTAGCGCAAGCGTTATGTTTAGGGTTAGGGTTAGGGTAAGGGTTAGCGTTGGGGTTAGTGTTAGGGTTAGGGTTAGAGTTAGGGTTAGGGTTAGCGTTAGCTTTAGGGTTAGGGTTAGGTTTAGGGTTAGGGTTAGGGTTAGCGTTAGGGTTAGGGTAAGGGTTAGGGTTAGCGTTAGGTTTAGGTTTAGGGTTAGGGTTAGGGTTAGCGTTAGGGTTAGGGTTAGTGTTAGGGTTAGGTTAGGGTTAGCGTTAGCTTTAGGTTTAGGGTTAGGGTTAGGGTTAGCGTTAGCGTTAGGGTTAGGGTTAGGGTTAGGGTTAGGGTTAGCGTTAGCGTTAGGTTTAGGGTTAGGGTTAGGTTTAGCGTTAGCGTTAGGGTTAGGGTTAGGGTAAGGTTAAGGGTTAGGGTTAGGGTTAGGGTTAGCGTTAGGGTTAGGGTTAGGGTTAGGGTTAGGGTTAGCGTTAGGGCTAGGGTTAGGTTTAGCATTAGGGTTAGCGTTAGTGTTAGGGTTATGGTTAGGGTTAGGGTTAGCGTTAGGGTTAGGGTTAGGGTTAGGGTTAGCGTTAGCATTAGGGTTAGAGTTAGGTTTGGGGTTAGGTGTAGAGTTAGGTTTAGGGTTAGGGTTAGGGTTAGGGTTAGCGTTAGGGTTAGGGTTAGGGTTAGGGTTAGGATTAGGATTAGTGTTAGGGTTAGGGTTAGGGTTAGGATTAGGGTTAGGGTTAGCGTTAGTGTTAGGGTTAGCGTAAGCGTTAGGGTTAAGGTTAGGGTTAGCGTTAGGGTTCTGGTTAGGGTTAGGGTTAGGGTTAGCGTTAGGGTTAGGGTTAGGGTTAGCGTTAGCGTTAGGGTTAGGGTTAGGGTTAGGGTTAGGCTTAGGGTTAGGGTTAGTGTTAGTGTTAGGGTTAGGGTTAGGGTTAGGGTTAGCGTTAGGGTTAGGGTAAGGGTTAGGGTTAGCGTTAGGGTTAGGTTTAGTGTTAGGGTTAGCGTTAGGTTTAGGGTTAGGGTTAGGGTTAGCGTTAGGGTTAGGGTTAGGGTTAGGGTTAGGGTTAGGGTTAGCGTTAGCGTTAGGGTTAGGGTTAGGGTTAGGGTTAGGGTTAGCGTTAGCGTTAGGGTTAGGGTTAGGGTAAGGTTAAGGGTTATGGTTAGGGTTAGGGTTAGCGTTAGGGTTATGGTTAGGGTTAGGGTTAGGGTTAGGTTTAGGGTTAGGGTTAGCGTTACGGTTAAGGTTAGGGTTAGGGTTAGGGTTACGGTTAGGGTTAGCGTTAGGGTTAGGGTTAGGGTTAGGGTTAGCGTTAGGGCTAGGGTTAGGGTTAGGGTTAGGGTTAGCGTTAGGGTTAGGGTTAGGGTTAGGGTTAGTGTTAGGGTTAGGGTTAGGGTAGGGTTAGCGTTAGCGTTAGGGTTAGAGTTAGGTTTGGGGTTAGCGGTAGAGTTAGGTTTAGGGTTAGGGTTAGGGTTAGGGTTAGGGTTAGGGTTAGCGTTAGAGTTAGGTTTAGGGTTAGCGCTAGCGTTATGTTTAGGGTTAGGGTTAGGGTAAGGGTTAGCGTTGGGGTTAGTGTTAGGGTTAGGGTTAGGGTTAGGGTTAGGGTTAGCGTTTGCTTTAGGGTTAGGGTTAGGTTTAGGGTTAGGGTTAGGGTTAGCGTTAGGGTTAGGGTTAGGGTTAGGGTTAGGGTTAGCGTTAGGGTTAGGGTAAGGGTTAGGGTTAGCGTTAGGGTTAGGGTTAGGGTTAGGGTTAGCGTTAGGTTTAGGGTTAGGGTTAGGGTTAGGGTTAGCGTTAGGGTTAGGGTTAGGGTTATTGTTAGGTTAGGGTTAGCGTTAGCTTTAGGTTTAGGGTTAGGGTTAGGGTTAGCGTTAGTGTTAGTGTTAGGGTTAGGGTTAGGGTTAGGGTTAGCGTTAGCGTTAGGTTTAGGGTTAGGGTTAGGTTTAGCGTTAGCGTTAGGGTTAGGGTTAGGGTAAGGTTAAGGGTTAGGGTTAGGGTTAGGGTTAGCGTTAGGGTTAGGGTTAGGGTTAGGGTTAGGGTTAGCGTTAGGGCTAGGGTTAGGGTTAGCATTAGGGTTAGCGTTAGTGTTAGGGTTAGGGTTAGGGTTAGGGTTAGCGTTAGGGTTAGGGTTAGGGTTAGGGTTAGCGTTAGCATTAGGGTTAGAGTTAGGTTTGGGGTTAGGGGTAGAGTTAGGTTTAGGGTTTGGGTTAGGGTTAGGGTTAGCGTTAGGGTTAGGGTTAGGGTTAGGGTTAGGATTAGGATTAGGATTAGGGTTAGGGTTAGGGTTAGGGTTAGGATTAGGGTTAGGGTTAGCGTTAGTGTTAGGGTTAGCGTAAGCGTTAGGGTTAGGGTTAGGGTTAGCGTTAGGGTTCTGGTTAGGGTTAGGGTTAGGGTTAGCGTTAGGGTTAGGGTTAGGGTTAGCGTTAGCGTTAGGGTTAGGGTTAGGGTTAGGGTTAGGGTTAGCGTTAGGGTTAGGGTTAGGGTTAGGGTTAGGTTTAGGGTTAGGGTTAGCGTTAGTGTTAGGGTTAGGGTTAGGGTTAGGGTTAGCGTTAGGGTTAGGGTTAGGGTTAGTGTTAGGGTTAGGTTTAGGGTTAGGGTTAGCGTTAGCGTTAGGGTTAGGGTTAGGGTTAGCCTTAGCGTTAGGATTAGGGTCAGGGTTAGGGTTAGGGTTAGGGTTAGCGTTAGTCTTAGGGTTAGGGTTAGGGTTAGGTTTAGGGTTAGGGTTAGGGTTAGGGTTAATGTTAGGGTTAGGGTTAGGGTTAGCG